>NC_137882.1:4793616-4808616 GCF_963924005.1 Protomyctophum bolini | reverse complement strand
GCTGCCAAATCAACAGTCTTTGATACGGGCCAACTCGCCTGGTTCTCTGAGCTGGCACACACGCAGACACACACACACACACACACACACACAACACACACGCAGCGATCGGTGGCGTGGTACAGAGAGACAAGCTGGGTTCTTTGTGGAGCTTCCAACAAACAGGGTATTATTATGACAACACGACAGCAAAACATCAAAGACGCGCGACGCAGGCAGAGGGATTTCAATCTGATATTATTTAGTTCACTTTCTTTTACACAGCATGCAGTTCAGTTATAGTTTATACAGTAGTTATTTCAGTTACTAACTTCATTAAGTCCTTAACTGAGAGTTTGTTTTAAAATGTCTAATACCTCTGGAAGGACAGACAACCGGTGAAATCGTGTTCAACAAGATTGTTGCTTTTTTTTCAAAGACAACAACAAGCTTAATTTGGAGCAAGTTAACATGCTGGTTCCAGACGGTGCTCCATCTATGGCAGGGAGCATCAAAGGCTGCGTGCCATCGCACCGAGGATGAAATCACTCCACTCGCACTAAACTGCCTCCCCCTGGCCAGCCGGGCGCCTGATGGAGGGGAAAGGAACTGGTTGGAATAACGTGTTCCTTCCACACGCTATGTCCAACCAGGGGAACTCCCCCCTGTCAGGTTGTAAAGGAGCAACTTGGACACTCAGGCATGAAGGAAGCATGAGTTCAAGTCCGTTGCTCTCCCCTTGTCCCCCATATATGGGGACTATAGGTTGGTGGAGGGTGTGTAGAGCCCAGGATCACATTAGATGATTGACACAGGGGTGAAAAATGGGTTACAAAATCGTGGGATAAAAAATATATATATTAAAAAGAAATCACTCCACTGCTTGATCCACCAGAGTGCTCTGTCTGTGCGACTGACTCAGTGGTGAGTTGAACGATACAATGGACTCCGTTTATGGCCATGATTAACTTCTGTAACAGAGCGACCTCCATGCAGTCTTCAACACAGACTGTTTCGTCAACTACACTTGAGGATAATATGTGTCAGCTGATCATTACATAGTGATTTACTGTTACATAATGACGTTCGGTGGTTAAGCAAAGGGCAATGCGCTCCCTTTTTGCTTCCTTTATGATGAATTCCTGTTCTGTTCTTTAACTACATAGAAGTGTCTATTTGTACGTCTCTCAATGTTTTGATGAATTGAACATGGTGGACCTTGTTGTAAACAAGTGTAATGCTTAACAGTCTTTGTATTGAGTTTGTGCTTGAAATGTACTGTAATTCTGCAAACTGTTAATACATATTTCAATCAATCAATCAGAGTATGTGACCTCATATAGGAAGGAAATGATAACATTTCTCTGTGACTCCAAGCTGAAGAAAGCCAACACGTTTCTGTGCTGCTAATGTTGGATGATGGATTTGTTTTCCAATATGTGGTTTTTAAGAATGAATCAACTTAATCTGGGACTGCAGGGTAGAAATAAAACAGTTGTTGAAAGTCTAACTGCATTTCAAACGAAACTATAGTTCTTTTCTCTTATGATCTCACTGACAGAATGCTCCAATTTCCCACACTTTGTAACTTTATCAAAGTCATCAACAAGTAAAGTCAAGCCAAAAGTCACTCAATTAATGACAGATTTCATTGCTAATTCGAGGGAAAACCTTGCAAGACGATTTGATGAATTTGACATGCCCAGAGAATTGATGAATTTAGTGAGGAACCCATTTGCCAATTAATGTAGCTGCTATTTCCACAAAAAGGACAAGAGTTCCTTGCATCACTGATTCACTTCACATTGATGAAGGTCCCCTGCTGCTTGAAATAATTGACATGCAAGCATCGCCTGCTCTGAAGCAGGCACTTGAGACTGAATCCGCCACAACATTTTGGACAAAGTGTAATCATGTCAACACATTCCCCAACATAAAAAAAGCTGGCAATATATCTGTGCTGACAATGTTTGGCTCAACATACACCTGTGAATCCAGCTTCTCTCACATGAACGCCATTAAAACAAGCAACCGTGCCTCCTTGACAAAATGAGCGTTTGGCATCACTGTTTGCGGGTAGGGCAGCCCTCACTTCCTATGAACCCTCTTTCTCTGCCAATTGCCCTGCAGTCAAAGAAGTGCAATCTCTCTCATTAGTTGTGTGTATGTATCAAAGTGAAACGCCTAAGCTGTTGAGTTATTCTCAGACACTACCAAATAAAACAACAGCGTGTGTGTGTGTGTGTGTGTGTGTGTGTGTGTGTGTGTGTGTGTGTGTGTGTGTGTGTGTGTGTGTCTGCATTAATAGCTGTTGTTTGTCAGTCTCAATGTCTCAGTGAGGAGTGAGCAATCTGGGGCCACATGAGGCCAGCCTTTCATCTCTCTGTCTGTCTCTCCCACGTGCACGCACACACAAACACACACACACACACACACACACACACACACACACACACACACACACACACACACACACAAATCTATGTTATTTCTACATAGTGTTGTAGAGTGGGTTGCAGAAGACACAGAGAGAGAGAGAGAGAGAGAGAGAGAGAGAGAGAGAGAGAGAGAGAGAGAGAGAGAGAGAGAGATAAACAGAGGATGATGAATTTAGGGAAATGGGGAGAAGACAGATGGAGAAAACAACAGAGAAAAAGAGATGGGGAGAGAGAGAGAGAGAGAGAGAGAGAGGGACAGCCAGATCTAGCCATGATTTCCTTTGTTCATCTTTGACAACGAGGTACCCGATTTAAAAAATGTTTCAAGATTCCTCGAAAATAGCACCAGCACCTGTACTGGGTCTGCGTTCCCATAGTTCCCTCTGCTTTGTTCTTCCGAGTCAGCCATACAGTAGCCATTTCTGCTGTGCCAGAAATAGAAATGAAACGTGGTACTGGTACTGTATGTACAACCTTTTTCCCGGGAAGGAATATCTTGGCCCAAACACAAAGAGTTCATTAGAGAATACTTCCCCCCCCCAGCCCTTGAAACCAATGACTCAACCTGTTCAATAAGTCCCTCATAGCCTTGAACACTGCATGGATAAATAGATGTGCCACTGACTGTTTCAGTCAGGCATCCCTCCCCAATGCTAGGATCCTAGGTGGGCCTCGTGTCTGTTCGTATAGCAAAATTAATTAGTTGCAACCACATAGTGTAAGTCAACAGAGAACAGTCTGGTGAGTCCATCTACAACGCCAGGAGAGAGAGAGAGAGGGGGGGGGGGGGGGTGGGGGGTGGCTAGGAGAGAGCAGAGAAAGACAAATGACAGGGACATGGGGTGGGGACAGACAGGGACATGGGGTGGGGACAGACAGGGACATGGGGTGGGGACAGACAGGGACATGGGGTGGGGACAGACAGGGACATGGGGTGGGGACAGACAGGGACATGGGGTGGGGACAGACAGGGACATGGGGTGGGGACAGACAGGGACATGGGGTGGGGACAGACAGACAGATAAACAGACAAAATAAGAACGAGACAGACAGGGCAAAGTGAGAGAAAGGTCTGGTGCTGATTCTCTCTGTATTCACCATGACCTGTGTGACCTCACACATGACCTATGTGACCTCACACACACACACACACACACACACACACACACACACACACAATGTCTGCAAAGCACCAGAAGAGAGTGAGAGACAGAGAGTGAGAGAGACAGAGAGAGAAGCAAATGTCAAACAGCCATGAAGGACCGGTACACGTATGACCTTCAGCGCGCCCGTCTCCTGAGGCCGTGTGCCGCGGCGTGTGCGCGCTCGTATCAAGCCGCCCTCCTTTGCCTGTACACGCCACCGACATGTAGGTGTTCATTTCCTAATTATCAAACCTACACCCATGTGTACACACCACACACGCTACCAACATGTGTTCACATCAAATCTCCATCCCCTGTACACGCTACCGACATGTGATCATGTCAAACCTCCATCCCCTGTACACGCTACCGACACGTGTTCATGTCAAACCTCCATCCCATGTACACGCCACCAACATGTGTTCATGTCAAACCTCCATCCCATGTACACGCCACCAACACGTGTTCATGTCAAACCTCCGTCCTCTGTACACGCTACCAACACGTGTTCATGTCAAACCTCCGTCCTCTGTACACGCTACCAACATGTGTTCATGTCAAACCTCCGTCCTCTGTACACGCTACCAACATGTGTTCATGTCAAACCTCCGTCCTCTGTACACACCACCAACATGTGATCATGTCAAACCTCCGTCCTCTGTAGACGCTACCAACATGTGATCATGTCAAACCTCCATCCTCTGTACACGCCACCAACATGTGATCATGTCAAATCTCCATCCCCTGGACACGCCACCAACATGTGTTCATGTCAAACCTCCATCCCATGTACACGCCACCAACATGTGATCATGTCAAATCTCCATCCCCTGTACACGCCACCAACATGTGATCATATCAAATCTCCATCCCCTGTACACACCACCAACATGTGTTCATGTCAAATCTCTGTACACGCTATACCAACATGTGTTCATATCAAACCTCCATTGTACAATGTATACATATTACATACTATACAGACACGTGTTCGTATCAAACTCCTAGCATGTGTACACGCTACTAACATATGTTCATTTACACGTCTGTCGTGTGTACAGTACACGCTACTAACATATGTTCATGTATCATACGTCTGTCGTGTGTACAACACGCTACCAACACGCTCTGCAGTGGAGCGGACAGCTCATTATAGCTAGCTAGTTAACCCGTTCTGGGCAGGAACCCATTTTGGTTTTAGCACTATGTTATGCTTTAGCTATTGAAAAATAGCAGACCTACAAGCTCATAGCGCGCCACCGAGTGGCGCGCTACGAGCTTGTAGGTCTGCTATTTTTGAAAAATCGAAGAACGACTGACATAGAAGACATTTTTAGAATCTGATCTCAGGTCAGAATGGGTTAACAGTAGGTGTTTCTGTGAATACGAACCAATGAGCCGAACAAAATGAACAAGCTGAACATGACACACTACAGCTGGGCTCTGTTAAAGGGCCACTTCACCACATTCATTTCAACCTTCATATAATTGCATGGTCCTCATTAATATTCATGATAAAATGCCACAGTTTTTTTTCCTACTCTGTCTGTGTCTCGTGGGAGGGGCTGTGGCGGCCAGTTCAGAAACTCGTCCACCAGTGACATCATCGATGGGGAATCCAAGCTAATAGAAACTGCAGGCTTTCTATTCCTTGGAAAGTTGCGATGCGGAAATGGAAGACATCGTTCTTACGATGATAAAAATCACACCTGTGTGAAGTGAGGGGCGCTCTTATCATCTTACGGGGAAAACAAACGGTGACAAAACAAACATTAAATTCTCTTTATTGTCAATGGCATTTTTAAAACAAACATACATTAAACCATAGGAGTCAAAGAATATTAAAAATATATATATTGTTTAAAAAAGATCTGCCTAACGATGATGTCACTGGTGGATGGGTTTCTGAACTGCCCCACAGCCCTCCTATGAGACACAGACTGAGTAGAATTATATTTTATTATTTATTTAGTTTAAAAGTGGTGAAGTGGTCCTTAACAACAAAGGCGATACGACCGATCTACACGTGACAACCACAGTTCTTTCAAAATAAGACGGTTCTCCAGTATAAATCCTGCCAACAGATGGCGCTGATGGTGGCGGAGGAGCTAAACTCTGAAACTTTGTCACAAGATAAAACAGACACCAAGGAGTTGATTTTTTAGTAATAACTAAATAGTTACTGCACTCTGGCTGTAGAGGGCAGTGTGGTTTTCCTTTTTTTCAACCTTTTAACTCGTTTCCTTTTTTTGTGTTGCTGTTATTTTTTCTACTGGCTGTTGGTAGTCATTGCTGCCAGTTCCTATTGGCTGTTGGTAGTCATGGCTGCCAGTTCCCACCTGATGTTGTGTGGGAGTTCAGACTGATCCAGACCGTACTGAATAACTGCCAGCTTGCAAAATGTCTTCAGACTAGGACTCAATTCTAAGACATGCAGGTCATGTGTCAATGTCAATGTGCTGTATGGTCTACGTCCTCCAACGAGGATGACACGATCTCCCACCATGCAACAGAATGCCACGTGACCCAACATATATTTACTTAAACATGGAACATTCCCTTTGGACTCAACCTTCTTCCAGATCACGGTCTCTGGACTGAATTTCCACGTATCATTGAAGCCCTGGTTTTGGTTCCTGCCACCCAATATGTAAAGCTCTCCATTGTAGGAAAAGGCTAAATGATCGCAGCGTTCTTCTGGAGGAAGCTGTGCAGAAGGCGTGTTCACCCATTGGTTGGTCTCTGTGTCAAACACTCTGATGGTGTGCGACGTGTGCGTGTGTGCGTGTGTGTGTGTGTGTGTGTGTGTGTGTGCGTGCGCGTGCGTGCGCGTGTCTGACGCAAAGCCATCGCACTCTGACAGGTGTGAGGGAACAGAACAGGCCGACACCCGCTGAGTGCTAATGAGGGAACGGGCCCAGCGGTTGATGAAACGCAGGAACGCGCACGCACACACACACACACACACACACACACACACACACACACACACACACACACACACTAAGACAAGTATAAGTAGGTTTGTCGGAGAGTTAGCACGCACGCACATTCAATCATTTGTTTAGGCCCACATAAGAGATAAATATTTACAAAGCGCCGTCAGCTGATGTTGGACAAACACCTCCATAACACACCCTCCAGGACAGTGAAGGGTGCGTTACCAGTAAGGAACAGCGTCTTCGCCATATTTGGCGGCTACCGATTTTGCACAGAATCTTGCAAGATGTTTAGCTGATTTTTGGCATCAAGTTGTTGTAAGCCTCTCTCTATACATACACAAACACACACACACTCACACACACACACACACACACACACACACACACACGCACGAATGCATGCATGCAATACACATGCACACACAATGTAAATGCTCATATACACATACATAAACAGACATACATTTCAACACATAGGCATAGCTTACATGTGCACACCAGCACGCACACACACATGCATAGGTTTGGAGATGCATGCACGCACTTACAGAAGCGGTTGGGTACGTGCAAATGCTCCAAATGCTGGTTTTATCCATCGGGAGACTCTACTGTGTGTGTGTGTGTGTGTGTGTGTGTGTGTGTGTGTGTGTGTGTGTGTGTGACCTCACCTTTGGGTGCAGAGTTAGGCAACGGTCATGTTTCAGTCAGCAGACCAGCTGACAGGCTGAGAGACACCCAAGGACTGCAGAGACTCTAGAGAGAGAGAGAGCGAGAGATTTATATTAATTTACATTTACAACATTTATACCCATAGAGACAGAGAGCGAGAGAGAGAGAGAGAGAGAGAGAGAGAGAGAGAGAGAGAGAGAGAGAGAGAGAGAGAGAGAGAGCGAGAGAGAGACAGAGAGAGAGACAGAGATACAGAGAGAGAGAGTCAGAGAGACAGTACATAAACATTTATACCTGTAGAGAGCGGGAGACAGAGAGATATCACCATCCATCACCACCACCAGGCAAACCAGGCATACTTAATGAACTGGTGGGGGTGCAGCCCACATATAAAACGACATTTTAACAAATACTGTACACTTTTTTTGAAAAACATCTTCCTCCTTATAATAACAATAAGACCTGATGATTACGTTTTAGGGTGGGGGGGAAAAATCATGGCTCTCCATCTTTAAGTGTTATTATTATAATTAATTACATTTACGAATGTGCCCCTAATGAGGAAGTGTTAGCGTTCCCATAGCAGGGTTGAGAGTGATGAAAGCACTGTGTAACTGACTGTCGTGGTCATTCAGTGTGCCAAGGACGCAGTGACACAGCTGTCTCACACACTGATCTCAGGTCAGAATGGGCTAGGAGAGTCCCAGTGTTGTGTTGCCATGACTCTCAGACCTATCACTGATCTCAGGTCAGAATGGGCTATAGGAGAGTTCCAGTGTTGTGTTACCAGACTCTCAGACCTATCACTGATCTCAGGTCAGTGTTTGTGTGCCAGACACTCAGACCTCAGATCACTACATGAACTTTCATATCAGACAAAAACATCCTCTTTGTATTCAAACGGCAGAGCCTCAGCCTGCAGGTTCAATCCAGGCAATCAGACCTACTATACTGTTGTTGTGCAGCACGGCCAGATACTCACTCACTAAGGGGGGTCCCTTAGTGGACTCACTCACTAAGGGGGGTCCCTTAGTGGACTCACTCACTAAGCAGAATATAACTTCTGAATCAGTTTAGCTGCTGCTTCATGCTGTTCTTTATAGTTATTCCTTTTTTTTTTTATTGTTGTTGAATAATTTAGTCATTCAATTTAAATTATTAAATAAAAGCTTGAATCACCTTTTGTGCTTGAAAATTGTGGCCAGACAGACCGACAGAATAGGCTTATTCCAACTGCTTTAACCCATTCTGACCTGAGATCAGATACTAAAAATGTCTGTTTGAAAATGACAGTTTTCTGAAAAAGCTATGTTTCTATGTCAGTCGATCTTCGATTTTTTCAAAAATAGCAGACCTACAAGCTCGCTATGAGCTTGTAGATCTGCTATTTTTCAATAGCTAAAGCATAACATAATGCTTAAAACACCAAAAGGGGTTCCCGCCCACAATGGGTTAAAACCCATTAGAGTGTTCGGAGGTTAGTTGAGGTCTAGATTAGATTAGGTGAGATTTAAATAAATACGTGTCCGTCATGAATCATGATTAAGAGCAGAATCTCTTCTTCCCTCCCCGTAGTTTATCTGAGGACACAGCGGCCCGCCAAAAGGACCGCTTCAACCCGTTTTCAACCTCTTCATATAATTGGTCCTCACTAATAAATGCTCATTATATTAAAATGGCACCACATTCTGTCCCGGCCCCACTTTTCCCACCGAGGTTGAACCGGTTCAGTTCCATCTCATATTGAACCGGTTCAGAGTGTTTCCACTGACAATCTATTGGTTCAGAACCACTAAAAGTTTGTTTCGGAAACTGGAACCAGAAAATGGCCGCCGGCCGGTTCCGTGAAAGCACCAACACGGTTCCAAGAATCTAGAACGGAACCAGTTCTAGAAACAAAGTTATTTTGGTGGAAAAGGGTCCATATATTATAGAGGGTTGTGGACAGTTCAGAACCCGCTTACCAGTGACATCAACAGGCACGTGCACACATCCACTATTACACACACACACACACGCATGGACCACTACCTGCACGTACATACACACACAGGCACGTGCACACATCCAATATTACACACACACACACAGTTACACACACACACACACACACACACACACACACACACATGGACCACTACATGCATGTACATACACACACAGGCACGTGCACACATGTGCGCACGCACACACAGTACTATGCCCACAACTGCAGAGATGCACGCATGCAATGTAGTGTACATGTACCACACACACACACACACACACACACACACACACACACGCACACACACACACACACACACGGCCCTATTATCTGTCCCGAGAATGACCTCTGTGGGGATAATACGATTTTTTCCCCCTCATTTTCCTTGTCTCCGCAGGGACTATCACAAGCTTTCACTGAGGACTTACGAGTACTGTGTCTGTGTGTGTGTGTGTGTGTGTGTGTGTGTCTGTGTCTGTGTCTGTGTGTGTGCGTGCGTGCGTGCGTGCGTGCATGCATGCATGCATGCGTGTGTGTGTGGCAGACACTGCCTGATTAAGTGCGTGTGTGTGATACTGTTAAAAAAGCCACAGATAATAGTCTACACAGACTTGTCCTCGTTTCAACGTGAAGTAAACAACGTTTTGCTGCATGCTTTCTGGGTCAGATACTCAGAGACTCAGAGCCATGCAGGGAAATAAAACAGATTTATTTCATTCTTTCCTTCATCTCCTCCTCCTCCTCCTCCTCCTCTCCTTAAAGCCCAAACCACACCAAAGGGTCCGGTTGGGACAAAACCCTTTTTAAAGTCAAACACACCAATGCAACTCCTTTGCAACTCAATGAGTTTTGATTGATTGATTGATTGATTGATTGATTGATTTGCATTGGTGTGGTTAAACCTTAAAAACCATTTTGTCCCGACCCGACCCTTTGGTGTATAGGTTGGGCTTACCCCATTCTGTACGGTCGGGAACCCCTTTTGGTGTTTTAACTATTGAAAAATAACAGATCTACAAGCTCATAGCGCGCCAATCATGAAAATGCGGCACAAATCTTTGAACATAATATTCTTTCAGAAGACGTTTTTTCGACGTCAGGCCTAAATGGGCTTAAAGACTCACATTTCTCTCTCTCTCTCTCTCTCTCTCATCACAAAAGTTTGAAATAATCGTGATATTGATTTGAAGCAATATCGCCCACCAGGCCCATCGATAATAACAAACATGCCATCCAAGCATTATCTTCACCCTCACACTTGTTTTACATCCGGTGATCATTGGCAGACTCTGTGCCAACAAGTGTATAACAAACACTAAACAGTGAGTGAGACACCCTGGTCCGTTGGCAGCGCTGGCTGCAGTCAATCTATCAAGAGCTATACACATTTATTATTGTGGTGAGAGAGAGAGAGAGAGAGAGAGAGAGAGAGAGAGAGAGAGAGAGAGAGAGAGAGAGAGAGAGAAAGAGAGACAGACAGAGAGAGGGTGGTGGAAACCGAACAGAACAGAATAATGGAGAACGGAGATGGAGAGATGAACATGGAGATGGAAGAGGGACACAGACAGACGATCACAGAGACACGACGGAGGAGGAACAGACAGTCCAGATGGAGAGAAGGCAACAGAAACACAGTGTGCAGGTGACAGAGAGAGAGAGAGAGAGAGAGAGAGAGAGAGAGAGAGAGAGAGAGTGAGGGTCAATTTGAGGACGAGGGAGAGAGGTGGAACAGTGAATTACTTTTAGTCCACGTCAACAACAGCCTTAATACCTCTCCGTGTGCCAGACAGACACAGACATAAACAACCATGTTAGAGTGAAATATACCCACCACCTTCAATTTACAATGTAGGCATTTAGCAGACGCTCTTAATCCAGAGAGACTTACATTAAGCAAGAACAAAACAGCATGGGAATACCTTCACACCCTCCATCTTTTTTTCAAAGATTTGGCACCGAGTACATCTCACTCCAACGCCAGGGTCATGATCACACACGAGGCCAGGCCGTGTGATGATGGACATAATATTAGAATTGCCACGGCGGACATACTATCTATCTATAAATGCACCGGAAAATGTCTGTCAGTCATTCTGTAGCCTATACACTTCCTTATATAGAGGGTATGCGCATGCATAAAGTGAATGGCAGATAGAGTGGAACATCGAGTGGCAAAGTGAATTTAATGTTGTTTAAAGTCATTTCATGCAATGAAATATAGGACATTTCTGTGTGGATGTCTGGGGCTGTCAAGGCCCTCTATAGAGGGTATATATGCACGTTAAATCATCGTACCTGGAAGTTATGCGGTAACGCCCACTGGGTGGCAAAAAACTACTTTCTGGCCTTGACAGCCCATTCATCCAGACAGAAAAGTCCTGTCTGATTGCATTAAACAATGTTAAACTCACTTTGCATTATTGCTTTGCCACTCGGTGTGCCATTCACTTTAAGCATGCGCATATACCCACTATATTCAGTGAATTATCAGTGTTTTATCAGTTACATGAACTTTTCTTCTTTTTTTAACATGATTTTCCAAAGGTTATTCAAGTGTACTGTAACTGTACCCCTGCCCTGACCTCCATCTACAGTAACAACACGTGACATGTTGTTGACAAGCCCTAATCACATCACGATGCATTGTTTGTGACTGTGAGCTATTTTTGAAATAGGGATTAAGTGGTATCGTCACTTTGGTTTGCACTTTGCACCACCTATACCTTCTCCCCTCTCTCTCTCTCTCTCCACACAGTGAGCCAAGGACCGACGTCCTCATCCGTCTGTGAGCTATGGGCCTGTTGTGTCCTTGTGTAACCTCAGGGATATGTGTGGGGGGGCAGAGAGAGAAAGTGAAAGAGCAGGGGCTGAAAATAGGTTTTCAATGTAATGAGTCCCGGGATGCAGGGATGGTCCCAGGCAGTGTTGTTTTTGGCAGCGAAATTTAGATTTTAAGTCATAGTCTTTTGAAAAGTTTTGATTTAGTTTTATAGTCACCTGGAATGTGTTAAAGGATCGGTTCGCCACTATTGTATGGCCTTTGTCATGCTTTAGTATGATATCCGTTCATGAAAACAATACAAATATTTACATTTGGCGAAACCGCTGCGGAGAACGAGTCATGTAATGAGCTGAGGCACGGTAATATCATTTCCTACAATACCCACAGTGCATTGCGCGACAGACAGACAGGCAGTGAGGCAGCCCCCAGTCAGCTGAAAGTTTCCCGTGTTGTTTAGAGTTGACTTGAAAGCGATAGAAGTAATAATAATAGCTAATATTTAGCGGTTGTAATAGTAACAGCAGTAGTGGTGGTATAGTAGTTAGTAGTCTCTGATAGTAAGTAGCGTAATAATAGTGATTTCGAACGTGCGCAGCGTCGGACTCGAAATTCCACTGGCTGGCTTTGTTTTTAGAAATCGTTATGAAGTACAGATGCAATCCCAGCTGTGTGAACCACTTTGGGTGTGCAGTGAACATTTCACCAACGCAGATATCTTCCAGTTCAACCGCAATCTAATGGAAGAATTGACGCGGAGCATCATCATCATCGAAGCAGAAGTTGCAGAACAGAGGTATGTCATTATTGTCATAATAAACTAAAGCTACAATGCTGTGTACAGTACACCAGACACTGAATGAATGGCGATTGCATTACAGGAGGAGACCACATGCATTTCCTTTCAAAATACATGGTTGTTGTTACACGTGGTTGTTGTTGTGATGTCTATAAATTAATTTGACATACCGAGTGTCTCTGATGCTTACAGCATTATAAAGATTTTGTTGCTGTTTGTAACTGGAACACCCTCCACATAAACGCCACCATTTTTCCTAGCTCTGGTCCATAGCCTCAGAGTAAGGCTATGGAACAGAGCTAAATTTTTCCATATCAAGCTGCAAACTACAAACCAAACATAAAAGCATTTAAAACCGGGAAAGCATCTGTATTTGCATTGGCTATTCAAAAATAGCAGATATACAAGCTCAGTGCGTCACTTGGAGTTGGTGCCGTGCTGCGAGCTTGTACATTTGCTATTTTTCAAATGTTTTGCTAAAATAAAAAACCTTATTGTTTACCATATTGTCTCATTATTGGTCAGAGGCCCATAATTGCATAATACTTTATTTGTTGCAGGAGCTGAGGTCTTGGTGGCTGTCTTCAACTCAAGAGATGAAGAAGTGGCTTTCAAGGAACTCCCAAGTATACAGTATATTTATTATATAGATACAATTTACTTTGTATGTTGCTATTGAACACAATCTGGATTGATAAAAGAATGTGATCTCATTTTCAAATATTAGACATGTACTACTCCTAAGCCTTTACCAATATTGTTGTGCAAGTACAATTTTAATTCTGGACTTTTACTTGTAACAGAGTATTTTTATATAGCAATATTGATTAGATCCTTTTTCTTCTGGGATTCTTGCACACTGTCCGATTTTTGTAATCTGAGTAGGAGGACAAACTTTGCCTGTGTGGCCTTGTTTTTTAAACCTTATGTTACAGTACAATAAAACACATTCACTGACAAAGTCACACTTATTTCCATTGTGGTCTTGTTTATATAAACAGACATGTGAATGATTTGTATCACGGTGGCCTTTGATGCAATATTGACAGTTTGAGCCTCAGAGTATTAGGAATTGGTCAAAATGTATAAATACAATAGGCCTACATGAGAAAAAATAAAACAAACTTGACATCAAATCAACTATCTTTTAATAGTACTGATTTACATAAATCTATAAAAACAGGGGTCTATGGTTGAACTGGAAACTAACAAACTACATGTACAATCATACAAGTGCATTAGTCAGAGGTCACTGAGGCAGGTGGTTCTGCATGATGACATCTCGCTGGAGCAGCTTCTGGCCAGGACAGGAGACGCACATGCTGTGGTGAGACAAGACAAGAGTCAGTAATGGTGAAAGCACTAAATGATTACTGGAATGGACGACTGAGTGTGTAGGCTATGTGCAGTATGTTTCATGTGATGTACACTTGGGTATTGGACTGTTAAGATTACCGACCAAATTAGTAGGTAGGCTACAACTATATCAAATATCAATGATAATAATAAGCAGACTTGGCAACCTGACTTGTAGAAAGTATTCACACAATCATGTTACCAAGATTGCCTTTTTTTACCTTTAGAAATATTGCATGAATCAGAGCCTGTCAGTCAGTAGATGATGCAAAAACACTGATCCATGCCTTTGTTTTTTCTGGGCTCGATTACTGCAATTCTGGACTGCAGAATACTGCCAAAGAAAACAACTGAATCTGTGACCTTCCAACCTACATGACTGCCTTCTATTTCAATGTTTTATGCCTTGCGTTTTTCTCTCCATTGCTCTGTAAAGCACTTTGAGCTGCATTGCATGTCATAAAAGGTGCTATACAAATAGTTTGATTATGAATCAGTGCAAGGCACTTTGCTTGAGTAATTTGTACAATGTTGTCATCAGTTTTATAGTATAGTTTGTTGCTTACTTTTGATAATGATCTTTTTTTCTTCTTTTGAGATATTACAAAAGGTTAAAAGTCAATTCGCTGTCATCTGTTGTGATTTACAGATACAATTCAATACTACAGTGTGAAACAGTGTGTGAGACACAGTAGGCCTATAGTATAAATGACAGTATATTTACGGGACTTTGGTTGACCACTGGTCTTTGTAAAAGCATATATAAATATGTGAACCTTTATTGAAAATGATATTCCCTCTAGTTTTCTAGGGGGTCAAACTAAATACAGCAAATACAGTAATGTGCTTTATGTATGAAGTTTGAGTTGAGTATGTATGGCTCACCATCAGTCCATCAAAGACATC
>NC_137882.1:4643268-4793416 GCF_963924005.1 Protomyctophum bolini | reverse complement strand
AAGTGGAATGGAGTACGACCCGCTCAAGGCTTTATTTCATGGTGAACGTTGTGGTCCAATAATCTAACAATGCCATGATTGTGGCTCCCCCTCTGAGGGAAAAAGGCTTACTGCGAGAACTGACAAGCTGTTTGTTGTATTGTGAATATACAACGAATGAACGTATACTTCCACACGTGTCGTGTGACTGAGACATCTTTCCTTTTAGCCTATTGTGCACTCAAGACAGCCTGGCTGGCAAAGCATGTGGTGATGAAACCCTGACCGTATTCAGAGCGTCTGTATTTCAACCTCAATACAACAAGGTTTCGCACCTCCGGGCTTTCTCAAGTACTTGAGAAACGTTGTTGTATTTAGGTTGAAATAAAAAGGACAGGGAGCAGAACTATATCGTGTGCGGACATTCCACTTTGTTCTTCATATTGCAGTAAGTAAATAACCAATGCGTGTGTTCCGAAATAAAACATCTGGAATGAAGCATCATTCCACACCGATAAACACCAACACACCACCGCCTCTAAAAATAACCTTCTGATGCCACACATCTGTCAGTCGTCAGTGTCACCACAGAATGGAAGCCCCTCCAAATCACTCCCTCGTATTGATTAAATGGATATCCAAGCAGCCTCTAATGAAAGAGGAAGGGGAGGTATATCATTAACCCATTCTGGCCCGGGAACCCATTTTGGTGTTATAGCATCATGTCGTGCTTTAGCTATTGAAAAATAGCAGATCTACAAGCTCATAGCGCGCCACCGAGTGGCGCGCTACGAGCTTGTAGGTCTGCTATTTTTTTTTATTATCGAAGAGCGACTGACATTAGAAGACATTTTTAGAATCTGATCTCAGGTCAGAATGGAAAACTGTCAGGATGTATAGAAGACATTTTTAGAATCTGATCTCAGGTCAGAATGGGTTATATGAGGGTCCTCCATTAGTTTGGTTACAGTCTGGCCTCCAGAGAATAATGGAACGGCAGCAGCGCCCAACGGGGGAAAACGACCAGCGCAGAACAGCATGTGGTGTGAGAGCCTATAGCGGGTGGGTGGGCGGACACAATTGGACCCCCTTTCCAGGACGTTGTGCGTGGGCAAAATAGAAAATATGTTATAAAATATGTATTTTAAGCACCTCAGGTTCACGGACGCTAACGGAAACTCAAAGTATTTCAAGTAGAGGCAGCAGGCGAGTGGGTGTACCGATGCACCTGTCTGCGTGTGTGCGTGTGAACGCACGTGCGCGCGTAAGTGTGTGAATGTGTGTGCACATTCACACATTCGTTCTCAACAGATTAATTATAGTAAAATGGTAAATGGTGCATTTATATAGCACTTTTAGCCAAAGCACTTTACATAGGCTTTGCATTTACATTCAGCCATTCATACGCACACATTCATACAGTCAGCGATGCGACCATAAAGGCACCAAACCTGCTCATCAGGAGCAATTAGGGGTCTTGCCCAAGGACACGTCGACACTAACTGCAACCTGGCAATCCGTCTCCCTGAAACCCGCTGCAGCTCAACATACGTGTGCATAACGCTGTGACATACTAGCGTACGGTACTCATGTCCAGTCCAGGACGTCATGTACTTGTACTCTTAGAGTATATATTAACCCATTCTGACCTGAGATCAGATTCATACGAGGTTTCCACTGGACACACACTGGTCTGATTAACCCATTCTGACCTGAGATCAGATTCTAAAAATGTCAGTCGTTCTTCGATTTTTCAAAAATAGCAGACCTACAAGCTCTTAGCGCGCCACTCGGTGGCGCGCTATGAGCTTGTAGATCTGCTGTTTTTCAATAGCTAAAGCATAACATGATGCTGACACCAAAACGGGTTCCCGTTCAGAATGTTAAGAGTATATATTAATAGAAACGGCACCGGGTTTCTCCTCCCCATCCACTTTAGCATTAAAGTTGCTCAAAAGCGTGTGAGGCGATTCCACTCCTCCTTCCGGGTATAGGAACAGAGTGCATTCTGGGATGAATTGGGCCCAAACACATCATGAACGCGCTGCATGGCCGTTGACTATCATTGCACGCGTTCAGCGTTCACGTATGAAACAGCGTTCACGTGTCATCGTGAACATTGCGCAATGATAGTCAACGGACCAGCGCGTTCATGTGTTTGGGTCAAAACTGCAATACCAAATTCGGCCACTACTGTATGTCCATTTGGCCTCAGGGTTTCCACCGGGTGCCGTCTCTCTATTCATATATACTCTAAGCTTTGTACATGGGGCTGTGTGACACACTGACATGTCCATGGGGTGCATTCATTCATACAGTATAGATCAAACTGCCTCACGCTACGAAAACCAGAGATAGAGGCTTCTGACCTTCATGGACCTTATATGGACCACATTGGGTCATCCCCAGGGCCACAGAACTTACAGTACATGTACAGTACCAGCTCAGTGGCCTTGGTGGTCTAACCCATTTAGGTCTGACGTTGAAATTTAAAAAATAAATCTTCAAACCCCTGACAGTTTGCTGAAAAAAACTCATGTTTCTGTATCAGACTTGGTGCTCAATATTTCATGTCAAGGACCACAAAAATTGTAATGTAATATGCCTCTGCGGCCCCCCATCTGAAAATATGTTGTTCCAGGGACCCCCCCCCCCCCCCCCCCCCAGAAGCAAATATTTGAGTTAAAAACGTTGAACACTCTGAAAGAATATCTGTTTGCGCCACATTTTCACGATTTTTCAAAAACAGCAGACCTACAAGCTCGTATGAGCTTGTAGATCTGCTATTTTTCAATAGCTAAAAGTATAACATAATGCTTTAAAAACACCAAAAAGGGGTTCCCACGTCCAGAATGGGTTAATTAAGAGTGTCTGCCCTGAGAAGACTGGAAGTCCTACTGAAGAGACTATGAGAAAAATAATTGTACGCCAATGCTTCTCTCTCTGCTTGGCACTCAACAACATCAAGGCGTGGGATTATAGGAGTTTAAGTCCCTGCGACATGCTAGCGTCATGTATGTCCAGGGGGCGTGTTAGTTTGTACATCAAGCTGCCTCACACACTAAGGAAAACCAGAGATATAGGCGGCGTCCGACCTTATGAGCCACATGGCTCCACAATTCCCAAGGCTACTTACTGACAAGAACAATCAATATCATGAAGATAAAGAGAGAGACACACAGTCACACACACGCACACGCACACATACATGCCTGTGTGTGCACACGTGCAAACACACACACACACACACACACTCACCACCAGTATCAGCTCACCCAACAAGGCAGTACGGCAGGACGGAGTGACACCGTCGTCCGTGAGTGAGTGAATATCAGCAACTCTCAGATAGGAAACGTTATAAAAAGAACATGCAAACATGAAAGCTATAAACGTGATGTGGAAAAAAACTCCACAGGCAACATGTGTCAGCCTCGCCATGCTAGCGGGAGACATACAATTGACAGAAGTTCTTGGCGTTAACCCATTTTGGGGCGGGAACCCGTTTTGGTGTTAGCATTATGCGATGCTTTATAGATATTGAAAAATAGCAGATCTACAAGCTCATAGCGCGCCACCGAGTGGCGCGCTACGAGCTTGTATAGGTCTGCTATTTTACGACTGTCATAGTAAACATTGCTTTTTCAGAAAACTGTCAGGATGTAGAAGACATTTTTAGAATCTGATCTCAGGTCAGAATGGGTTTTAAAACCTTAGGTTAAAACCCCTTCCTCCAACACATCTCCATCCATCTCCTCCTGCCTCTCTCTCCATATATAGACGCTTCACACGTAGCTGTGATGGTGGTGTCACGTAGTATAGCGGCCCCCGTTGTGAGCTTGAAGATCAGCTGTTTTCGCTGCACGACATATACTGTATATACCCGAGCGTACTGTACCCCCCCCCCCCTTCTGCCCCGAAGATATTGAAGACATTGCCGTTAGGGAAGGTCACCACTGACAAGTCATCAATCAATCAATCACGTCAAAGGCCCCTCAGAGAGAGAGAGAGAGAGAGAGAGAGAGAGAGAGAGAGAGAGAGAGAGAGAGAGAGAGAGAGAGAGAGAGAGAAACGATACAGAGAGGTATATCTCAGAGGGAATCATGGTGAAATATTATGTACGGTAACTCGACTACCCTGTCCATATCCTATACCTGCAGACTGTCAGTAAGCTATTGGAAATTAGGTATTTTATTTTACGAAATTATTTGTCAGGCCAGATATTATCGCTCATGTCGGGGCCAGTTCTGGCCCAGTACGGGCCGCCTGTTGCCTACCACTGTTTTAAGTAATTGTGTGTGTGTGTGCGTGTGTGTGTGTGCGTGCGTGCTTGCGTGCCTGTGTGCGTGCGTGCGTGCGTGTGTGTGCGTGCGTGTGCATACAGTAAAATGTCACACCACTCATTTGTCAGTCCCTGACAGTCAGTCTACTGTTGAAAAAGACAGCATCAGATGAAACCATGCTAAACACTGTCACTGACAGCGAAGGAGATAACACACGCATACACACACACGTCTCACACACACACACACACACACACACACACACACACACACACACACACACACACACACACACACACACACACACACACACACAAGCCGTACGCAGCCCTGCGAAATAAGCTGAGAGTGGGAGTTAGCTAATCTAATCATAAACACATTCTCACCACATAATTAACACCAGACAGACTGTATATTTATACCGCACAGTAAATGTCCTAGGAAGAAGACGTACTGCAATTTGTTAGTTAAAAGTAGCAGCACCACAACAGCTTGTATAAGCTCAGTTCTGGGGGATTTATTCTGAACACGACGACAGGCGAAACAATCCCACATCAAACTGGTGAACATAAATGAAAATAAAGCATGAATAATAATAATTAAGCATAACATAAACGCGTTACCATTCTGGGTGGGAACCCCTTTTGGTGTTTATGTTATGCTTTAGCTATTGAAAAATAGCAGATCTACAAGCTCGTAGCACGGCACCGAGTGCCGCGCAGCCAGCGCTACGAGCTTGTAGGTCTGGTATATATTTTTTTTAATCGAAGAACGACTGACATCTCAGGTCAAAATGGGTTAATACTGGCAGACAAATAAATATCACAAACACACCTCCTCACTGGCTTCTGCACATAGTGTCCTTGAGCAAGACTCTGAAGCCCTAATTGGTCCCGATGAGCAGGTTGGTGTCTTGCATGCATGGTTTCCTCTGCCATCGGTGTGTGAATGTGTGTGTGAACTGTGAATGTGTGAATGTAATGCACAATCTATGTAAAGCGCCTTGGATAAAGTACTCTTCACTGAAAGGAGGAGGTGTGAAGTGACCAATAAGCCAGCCTCCCAGCCCAAATCACACTCCCGTCACAATGGTCTCATTTCAACCTCTACGGTTCTTGATCAAAACAATGTGGTGTAGGTGTTGAAGACTGAGCTTGGTAGATAATAGCCGCAATTTTCAACACGGGATCATCCATCTATAAATGCACCAAGTGTCTGTCTGACTGTGACGCCCTTCCCACCGGTTGGTTCCCAGTGGGAACCGGTTCAGTTCTTTTAGGTTCATGAGCCGGAGCTCCAAAATTGGTGGGAAAAACTATAGACTAGACCTATATTACACAGTTTATAGGATCAATACACGTATGGTCCATAAAATTAAATACGGAGAAGCAGTTTTAAGAACATGTTTCAGGAAGGTAAACGAGGTACACAACCATTTCACCAGAGCCAGTATTGCAGATGTGGTGCTCCCTGCTTTGAAAAGTAAAGTGGGCAAAGGGCTCCTTCATTTATATAGGAGCCACACAGTGGAATAGCCTGGAATCCAGTGTTAAACTGACCTCCAATTTGAGGACATTTAAACAGAAGACTAAAAAATGGCTACTGGAAAAGGTTCCCCTATAAAGGGTCATCTTAGACTTAGAGGGATGGATAGGGACGTACTTGTTGTGTTGTGTATTTAATGTATATGTACTGTTATGTATTTTGTATTGTTCCGTTCAGTGTGAGAGGACCTCAGTGGAAATAAGTCTTTGGACTTTACAGTGTAATCCTTGACTCGCTGATTATAATGTTGTATTATGATTGCTTTTCTAAATAAATCAGATCAAATCAAAAAGTAAATTAATACATGATAACCCTTCCACAGTAGTAGCTTTTCATATTTTGCATATTTTCCTACATAATGCCTCTTCATATTTAAAAATGTAAATTTGTAATAAATAAATAAATAAATCATTGTCTTCGTGTAAGTAATCAATTGGGGAACTTGGTCCTGGGCAATGGGGGTGTTAACCCATTTTGGGCGTGAACCCTTTTGGTGTTAGCTGCTATTGAAAAATCGCAGATCTACAAGCTCATAGCGCGCCACCGAGTGGCGCGCTATGAGCTTGTAGGTCTGCTATTTTTGAACGACTGACACAGAAACATAGCTTTTTCAGAAAACTGTCAGCATTTCAAGACATTTTTAGAATCTGATCTCAGGTCAGAATGTGTACTGTTAAGGTCCTGTAAGTATACACAATAATACTCTACTTATTGAGAAATGTCCCCCTAAGTAAGGTAAGTCTGAGTCGTAATAATAATAAATAAGAGATTTTATTTGCGTAGCACTGCAGGATTTAAGGTGATTTATAGCGCTGAGAAACACAAACATTGTGGGGAAAACCACATAGGCGTTGACAGCAGCTTAATCACACATATAAAAGCAAACAGGACCACTTTGTAGTTTACTGCAGCCTCTGTGGTCAACGCTATTAACATCGGTTGGTGGGGTGGGGAGAGAGAGAGAGAGTGTGTGTGTGTGTGTGTGTGTGTGTGTGTGTGTGTGTGTGTGTGTGTGTGTGTGTGTGTGTGTGTGTGTGTGTGTGTGTGTGTGTGTGTCCTGCGTGCGTGTGTGTGTGTGTGCGTGTTAGGAGTGGGCAATATGACTTCAAATCAACATCACGATCATTTAAAACTATTACTTCAATTACGATTAAAGAAGAATTATTTAAAATATATATATATAGTGTCTTGCTCAAGGGCACTTCAGCGGTGTTGGGTGAGTGATGACAATCACTTCCCCACGCAGATTTCTCCTGCCCGTCCGGGGAATCGAACCGGCGGCTAATGAATATTTCAAAACTAATACATGCTCTGCACATGATAGCCATATAGAGGGTATGCACTATGCACGTGACATCATCATCAAACCTGGAAGTTATGCACGAACGCCTACTGAGTGGCAAAAAACTACTTTCTGGCCTTGACAGCCCCATACATCCAGACAGCAAAGTCATATCTAATTGCATCAAACGACATTAAACAATGTTAAACTCACTTTTCCTGGCACTTTGCCACTCGATTTGCCATTCACTTTAAGCATGCGCATACCCTAGTTTATACCAACAATGTCACAGTTCACACGCTTCTGACTGTGTAAATAAACAACTAACTTGAGGTCAACAATACCCTACAACTGTAATACACAAATCAACATGATTTGAGCAAGGCTAATGTGTATCCTGAGTGCCTGGATCTTATCTCTACGTTTCAACGTCTCCCTCTGTGTTTGTTACGTTTCCTTTTTCTGCTTGCTTTTCTGGTTGTTCTAAGATTTCTGACCACTTCCCCTTTCATCTCGCAGACTGTTGACTGAAGTTAGACGCACACACATGCACACACACACACACACACATTGTGCGTTCAACTTTACAGACACATCTATGGTCGCCAACTATATGGCACCTGAAATTAAAATAAGGGACGCCTGGCAGGCGAAAAATAAGAGACACCCGGAAAAAAGATAAAATGTATGTACAGTTTCCGTGTACGATATTAACCCCTTGGACTCTGGGGGGGAACATTAGCCATGCAAAAATGTTCTGAGGTTGAGAACCACTATCATAAAGGGTAACGAAGAGAGAAAGAAATTAGGGAATAAAAAAATAACAACCATGAAATAGCAGAATAGAGAGAAGTAAAAGGTCAGCCTGAGAATGTCAACTCCAGAAGCCTAGCTGCACCTATAGCCTGAAAGTGCTCTGTGCGTTTCTGGGCATAGAAAGGTGGAACAAACTATAGCGCTGGAAACCAACCCCACCACCCCCCGCCGGGACTACCCCCCTCCTCTCCTCCTCGCATCCCCCCCCCCCCCCCCCCCCCACTACAACACTGACATCACTAAAGTTGGAGCGACTTTATTGGTTTACCAGCGATTGTCGTGCTGTCGGCGGTGTCTGGGTCACTCGCTGATCAGCCTGCGTCGGGTTGTTGTCATGTTTTTTTTATTCTGTGTGTTGTAGCACAGATGATCATGGTCAAAAGAAAATCATGCATTGGATTAGTTTCTTGTACTAGGAAGGGTTGGGGTTGTTTAGTTAGGAAATGTATTTATTTATTTATAGGTTGCATTTTACAACTGTATGTAAATGAAATGTTAAAAGTAAATAAAAGATAATATTTCAAAGCCTGCATCGGGGCCCACTGACTAGTTAGTTAGCTAGTTACGCGTCTGCTGTGTACAGTATGTGTCCAACTACACACATGCAAAATAACACTGCAATGAGGTGACAAAAGCTTTCCATCCTTAGCAACGGTTGCTAAACTATTTGGATTTGGCATTGATTGGACAATCGCTTTTGGGGGGGTGGGGTGGGGGTTTAGCAAATTAAGGGGCTAATTATCCCTCTGACCCCTGGTCAGAAAGCACCCGGGCAGCCACGTGGAAATGGAAAAACGTGGAAAAAAAGCCCACATGCAAATGAGGTGGACGAGAGGAGAAGCTGGAAGTGTATCTGTTCTGTTGCCGTCTTGGGAGACGGAGGGGGAATTAATGAAGGAGATGGCAGAGGTGATTTTTCATTTCTATCTCTTTCTCTCTTTTTTTAACGCATTCTGGGCGGGAACCCCTTTTGGCATTATGTTATGCTTTAGCTATTGAAAAATAGCAGATCTACAAGCTCATAGCGCGGCACCAAGTGCCGCGCTACGAGCTTGTATAGGTCTGCTATTTTAGAAAAATCGTGAAAATGTGCCTCAAATCATTGAATATATACTCTTTCAGAGCGAACGTTTTTATCAACTCAAATCTTTGCTTCTGGGGGGGGGGGGGGGGGGGTCCCTGGAACAACATATTTTCAGATGGGGTTCGGTGGCCAATTACATATAGATTTGGGGGTCTTTGACATGAAATATTGAGCACCACAGACACAGAAACATAGGTAAGAAAACTGTCGATGTCAGGCATAAATGGGTTAAGGGAGGACAGTGATAGAAGAATGTGGGGGGAAATTATGTATGGAGGACAAACTGTACGAGAAGTGTTTCTGTGGGAATCCCTTTGGGAACGAGTGTGTTTTTTATTAAACCACACGGCTCCTCAGAAACGTGCCGTCTATAAGGCACGATTTATAGTTTTATACTCCTATTTTAGAGCCGAATAAAAGTCGGTTCGGCTCTGCAGTATAGAGCCTACAATGTGACGTCATTTGAGGTTCGGGGGGAGCGGGTAGTATACCGTCCTAAAGTCGACTCTTCGGTGCTACTGAACATTTCTGACGAGCCGAAATAATTTCGGCACTACAGCGCCGAAACAGCGGTAAAATATGAGTATGAATCGGCCCTATAAGGCCGGGCCTCCAGTCTCCACTGCAGCCATGGGGATGAACGACTGACATAGAAACATAGCTTTTTCAGAAAACTGTCAGGATGTAGAAGAACATTTTTAGAATCTGATCTCAGGTCAGAATGGGTTAATCAATGAAGGGTGCTCCACTATTAAATATAATTGGATTTCATGCCGTATCAAACACGATCAACACTTGTTTTTCGAGGCGACCGCGTTTGCGCTGCGCTGTGCTGGGCAGACGGCCAAACGCAACACTTGATGGAATGCTTTCATTACCGTAAGCGAGGGAACACCTCGCTTTGTTGTTGCTTTTGGGTCAATGTATTAATTTATAGCCGTGTAATAATAAGCGGGGGCTAATAAGCGGGTCATTATCGAGAAATAAAATCTCTTCAGGATGATGATAAAAAATCCTTTCATTAATTAAACACCTCGACTTCTAGGTCTCGCGTTTAATCATCCTGTCAGGGTTTTATTTCTCGATATGTGATTTTCTGATGTCGTTTATTCATTCACAAGGTGTCACTAGATGTCCCAAATATCCTAGCATATTTTCTTTTTCATGTAAGAAGCAGTGCGACTGTGGCTCAAGAGGTAGAGCAGGTCGTCCAATGATCCCTGGGTCGGCGGTTCGAATCCCGGCTCCTCCTCATGTCCACATGTCGAAGTGTCCTTGGGCAAGGCACTGAACCCTACATTGTCTCCAGTGAGTCGGTCGGTGTGAGCTCGCCACCATTGGTGTGTGAATGTGGGGAAGTGAGGACGCTGGCGTCGACTGTTCGCCGCTTCACCTCCCAATGTATGAATGAATTAACCATATTGTAAAGCGCTTTGAGCACTTGGAAAAGCGCTATAAAAATGCAATTCATTATTAATTCATTAACCTGGCCTGGGGACGTGGCTCAGCGGTCCAGGCACCTCGGCTGGTGGTAATCCAGTCTGGCAGTGTGTCGCGGGTTCGACTCCGGATCCCGACGGCTTTTATACTGCATGTAAATCTCTCTCCCCATTTCCTGTCAGTCTACTGTCTATCCCTCCATACAAAATATATATACAATAAAAGGCGAAAGCCAGAAAAAAACCATTAAAAAGAAAAGAAGCAGTAACCTTCTTCTTCTATTGGGGTTTTCGGCACTTGATGCTCCATTCCCCCCCGACCAAACAGAGTCTGATACTCCAAAGAAGTTGGAAATCCCCACATTGTCCAGTTCCTCACATAACTGCGCTCTTTAATACTGCCCTGTATTTCTCACACTCTGTGTGTGTGTGTGTGTGTGTGTGTGTGTGTGTGTGTGTGTGTGTGTGTTTTGGGAATAACATTGGGTTTCTTAAAATCGTCTCAGATGAAAGCATTGAGGTCCATACGAGTCAAATCGGGTGGGATAATTGGGATCATGAGTTCACTTTTGGAACACAGTTCTTATTTGACACGATATATGGGAATTACGCCAGACTTTGGTGCTCTCTATACTTCAAGGTACGACTAATATGAAATATTGTGAACATCATAGGTAAGGTGACCGACATCATTTAGATGACTGACATCATAAATGTCATAGTACTGACATCATAGATGATTGACACCAGATGACTTGCCCTCCCCCCCACAGATGTACAAGCTCACACCACATCATGTTGACAAATCTTCTCTTAAGGGGTTCCCTGGCACAAGAACTTTTTTCAAATGTGAGCCTGTGGTCAAATGCACACACATTAATGTTTGATAAGCACTAGCGTTTGTTGTTTTATCTCATCCTATATCTGTTCCTTCCAGACAGTGAGAGGATCTATATCGGCTCATTGAAATAAGATATAGCCTAACGGGGAAATGCTCCATTTAAACACCAAACATCAAACGATTCATTTATCCAAGTGAATTATTCATCTTTTTAATGTCAACTTATCTCTTTTCACTTCAGGCACACAAGTGTCAACATTTGCACATGAAAAGGCCAACGGCAGAAACCCTGTGCTTTCCTTTATGCCTCCTTTCACATGAAACATCAAAACAGCTGCGGGAGAAAGATGGAGAGAGAAGTATAGTAAAGAGAAGCGCTTCTCTCTTCATCTGAAGACTAGAATATGACTCAAAGTCTCTGATGCTGCCTCCCCAGACCAGACAGCACATTTACAGCCACTGAAGCACTTTATATCATACAGATTAAGCATTAGTTTAGTTCTGCTCATTCTATCTCAATGGGATAGTTCCAGCCATAGGAGCAATGTTTGGAACTATAGCCTAAAGGCACCCGCTTTGCGGCGAGATCAAAGCGTCTCGCTACTCTCCTATTCTACACTCTGTGAGTAAGACGTAAGAAATTAGTAAGAAGGGAAAAAAAGGCACGGTACAACACTTTTTCGTTTTGTTTTTCTTCTTACTAATTATCCAGAACATGGAGGGATGTACGTACTTTGTGGTATTAGGGCTTGTTTGTTTGTTTGTGTGTGCCTCGACAGAGCGGGAGGTTGAGTTTCTGCTATCTGCACGCTGGTTGTGGTGGGTGGGCCGGTCTGGGCCAAATTCGGGTGGAAAATGTCCGGGCTGAAGTTTAGTCTCAGTCCAGCCCTGGTGTGAGCTGCCAAAACAAGTCAGTCTCCAAAACGTGCATGTAGTCTCAGCCAATCACCTGCCTTTCCCCTGGCTGTGTACACAGTGCATCAGCATACAGTGTATAGTCTCAGCCAATCACCTGCCTTTCCCCTGGCTGTGGACACAGTGCACCAGCATACAGTGTATAGTCTCAGCCAATCACCTGCCTTTCCCCTGGCTGTGTTTACACAGTGCATCTACTGTACCCTCTACTGCACTGTACAGTGTAAGTCTCAGCCATTCCCCTGTCTTTCCCCTGGCTGTAGTGTGTACACAGTGCGTCAGCATATTGTGCACATGCTTCCTGGGTATAAGACAGGAGCAAACAAACATTGATTGGTATGGGTGTTGGTTAGTGAGAGATGTTACCCTGGGATTAGCCACTTAAAGCTCTGTCTGTCACTGTTGTTGTCGGGCAAAAACCTTGTATCTCCAAATTCAAACTATTATTATTATTTATTTTCGTAAATTCATGATTTGATCATATACTTGCAGGTAGAGTAGAGTTTATTTATTTTGGTCATTAAAACAAATCAATACAGTCACAGTGCCTGCTTTTTTTCTTTTGCAAAAGAAACATTGACCAAAAAGGTGTAGGCTGAAGCCTAAGCTTATAGTGCCTTACCCTTCTAACAAATAAATGGCTTTTTTTAACCTTGTACTGTACAGCACTTTGGAACCTTGCTCTGAAAGGTGCTATATAAATAAAGTTCATTCATTATCATTATCATTGACGCTGGTTAACGCATCATTTACCAGCATCATTAACCAGCATCATTAACCCTTAACTGTCAGCCATATCACCTCTGCTTAGTACACATGCAAATGTTTGGGCTGTAACAGATCTAGCACTGACAACAATGCCCTTACAGAGTACATCGTCAGACAGTGGCCTTGTGGTTAGACGAGTGTCCACCCTGAAACTGGGTGGTCGGGGTTCGATCCCCGGCCGGGTCATAACCAAAGACTGTAAAAATGGGACCCGATGCCTCCCTGCTTGGCACTCAGCATCAAAGGGTTGGATCGGGGGGTCAAATCTATACTAATCAAATAATTCCCGAGCGTGGCACGGCTGCAGCTCACCGCTCCTTGGCTGCGGCTCACCGCTCCAAGAGATGGGTCAAATGCGGAGAACAAATGTCACTGCTGTAACGTGTGACAAATCGTACGACTTTGACTTTGGTCAAACAACGCTTACCTCATCACTTTCAGATTACAAACTTCATGTGAAATATTCTGTTTTCAAGGGAAATGTGAACAGTAAACACCCCATTTCAAACAAAAGGGAGAACATGGAAGCTATTCCTTGCTGAATGATACACATCTAACTAGGTTACATTACATGTAAACAGCATCCTGAGTTTCAACAAGATTGCCTATTTGGCCCTTCTGGGGATTTCAAAATGCAGCAACAGGATGTAAACACAAAAGAACAAAAACTAAAATAGAATGGAGGTCAGAGGAATCCGTCACAAAGAGTCCATCTCAAAGTCAACATGTGCTTCAGATAAAGCGATGACACTCTAACGTACGTACAGTACGGGGAAACTTGCACTCTGTGCAGAGTGGAGGCACACTATAATACACACAGGGGACCACTTTGGTGCTGTCGGGCAGAAACCTTGTAACTCCAGTCCATAACATTACATGCTGTTATGTTTAAAAGGTCCATGTTCTCCCTACTTCGTCACAGGCGCGTAGAGTGGATTAAAAAGCAGGGGTTTTTCTCAACCTCGTGGGTCGCGACCCCTCGGGTGTAGCCAAATTATTTTGGGGGGGTCCCCAAATTAAAATAAATAAATAAACATTTTTACATAGTACACATAGTACATAGTACATAGTGCATAAACTAAAATATTCTGGAGCATTCCTTTGAAGTAACTGACCGAAGGATGGCATGGGAGCTCAGTTTTAAGGAGTTTTGGAGTTCATTCCATGAAGTTGGGCCATTGACAGTAAAAAGCTGTCTTGCCCAACTCTGTCTAGTCTAGAGTGTAGAAGCTGTGGTACTAGTGATACACAACATGTCCTGCGCTTGTCTGCTATTTTTTCCAAGTGAAAGTGGTTAAGTGTGTGGGTGGTTTATATAAAATAGTGAACCAAGTATTGACAATTAAATCAAAACTACATTGGATGATCTACTGGAACACAGGTTATTTTTAGTCAATTTCCTGAAAAGTAACAGTTTTGGACATAAGAGTTTTCCGTCCGACAGCGACGACCTACAAAAGGACGTTATGCAGCTTTCTTGTACAAATTCGGCATCCCTGCTGTTACCCCGACAGCCCCTCAGTGCGCTCAGAATACCACATACAAGCTTATACATCTCGGACAGCAGAGGCGTTTACAATTTGGCAGCTCAGCCATGTTCGCTTAGCTCTCCGACTTGAACGAACGCAGTGTGTGTGAGAGGGAGAGAGAGAGAGAGAGACCTTTATGGTAGACTATACCTGGCCCCCAGCTCCCCTTCTTCTACAGCAAACTGGAGAGCAAATCAATCTCACAGGACACATTCCATCCACTGCACTCCTAACAGGAGTCAGGACCCTCCTCTAAAATAAATACTAACCTAAACACGTAGTATACATGTATACAAAAGCAACAAGACTGTGAACTTTTTTTTCATAGAAGCGCATTCACACAAGCACGCACATATGTGTGTGTGTGTGTGTGTGTGTGTGTGTGTGTGTGTGTGTGTGTGTGTGTGCATGCAGGACTGTCAGCAGACAGCAACAGAGGCAACAGAGAGTCAGAGACACAGGAGGAACACACCCATTACCACTACCACCACTACAACCTACCCATGCCCCACCTGCAATAAAACACGTAATTCCAGGATTGGACTCTTTAGCCATCAAAGAACTCACCGTTAGGGACATAAGTGGACGTCATCATCGGATTCGATGGACAACCATAAGCAAGTATGTGCGAGTGCGTGTGTTTCTGTTGGTACATGCGTGTGAAATATGAACAAAACGGTTGGCCGGACAAATTGATGTGTCCAGTCATCTCCCTTTGACTCCTACACTCACTATATGGCAGCGACAAAACTTCCACCGTCAGCCCCATGTCACAACAACGGAGCTACAGCCTCTTCTTACAACACTAGTTTCACATCACCGCAGACTGTAGTATAGCAGCCCTATATACAGTATATAGGGCTGGGCAAATTACCAAAACTGTATCCAACAGTAACACAATGCGACGCATCGAGCCTGCAGATGTGTTATTTTCCAAATATCTACTATTATACATTTGAAAACTTGAAATGGGACAACACTTTTTTGTACTTTTACTCAAGAAAAATCACACCCGTGTGAACTGAGTGGTGCAACTCCCCCCCCTCCCTCCCTCTCTCATTAGCAGGCAAACAGTGCAGCACTATCCCTCTCTCTGTTTCTGGCACAACAGCTCCCCTACTGGTACTCAGTCATAGTCATATACTGGTGCTCATTAACCAACACATAGGTGAACCAACACACATAGGTGAACACGGAGTCACGGTCATTGCTGTTCCTTGGAGTGGTTGCACCACTCTAAAAGTTGAATTCCAGACTTGTAACGTAAGTTGTAACTAGAGAGGATTTCTAGATAGAAAGATACTTTTACTGCAGTTACTACTACAGTAATGTGTACCTTGTCCGCCACTGAATACAGCCGTTAACCCATTTTGTGCGGGAACCCCTTTTGGTGCTAGCATTATGTTATACTTTAGCTATTGAAAAATAGCAGACCTACAAGCTCATAGCGCGCCACAGAGTGGCGCGCTAAGAGCTTGTAGGTCTGCTATTTTTGAAAAATCGAAGAACGACTGACATAGAAACATAGCTTTTTCAGAAAACTGTAATTTTCAAACAGACATTTTTTTAATCTGATCTTGGGTCAAAATAGGTTAAACTGACCTTCTGGGGTTTATGGAGTGTGGGGATGTGGAGGAGGGTGGCTGCGTTATGGGGTGGGGGGGGGTGTGGAGGAAGGGGGGGGCTGCGTTATGGGGTGTGGAGGAGGAGGGGGGGGGGGGGGGGCTGCGTGGGGACTGGAGTGGAGCAGTAGTAATTTACAGGCCGTAATAAAACGGCTTCAACCTCAACCATGGGGACCATCACTCAGAATGCATTGATGATGTGTTGACGTGACACACACGTGAGGCACGTTATAAAGCACACAACACATAGCATGTATGAATATGATGGAGACATATTGTCACTGTAAGGGTTGTCAATAATTATTATATAGTCTATGTATGGATTGAATAAAAAATGAAATAAAACCACAATATAGTCTGCTGACTCTACTTCAATTGCTGCTACACCCCCCCCCCCCCACACACACACACACACACACACGATGTTCATGATTTCTTTCTTATTTTGTATAGATGTGTATGTCTTTAAATGCTGATGAATTGAAAATAGAGGACCCTGATGTAAACCAACTCCGTGTATATGCACGTCTTTGGGTGAGACCGGGTTGCCTATACAGTGCCATTTCTGGTTTTATCCTAAGCAGAATCTGTATTTACCTGTACTTTCATTGAACTGTACACAATAAATTTTTTGATTGATTGAAGGATGTATGAACAGTTTGGGAGAATTATAGTAACATATACATTTCAAGCACAACTCAATACAAGACTGTTAACTGTCTGTGGACGACACCACAAAGAATTATGTTTACAAATGACAATAGGGTCCACCACAGTGCTACAATCTGTTGTACAAATTAAAAATCAATCAAAACACAGCTGCGCGACACACACACACACACACACCACACAGTTAGGATAGGGGTTCGAGTTTCTAATACACAACAAAAGTCCTCAGTCAGTGTCAATTTGAATTTATCCATTTGTGTAACCTATAGTGTAGCCTATAATAATAGTGTACAACCCAAGGCCACTTTGTATCATCAGGCTACTCTGGGACAGTTATTATAGCCCAACATCAACAGTAGAGGCTTTTACTGGGTGAAGATGCCACGGCTATTATTACAACAAAGGCAGTGAACATTGCTTTATGATTGGACACTAGCCTGCTGTACTATACTACAACTGACTGCACGCGCGCTTCACACCGAGGACAAAAGGATGCTGATTCCACCTCTTCTCTTCCCGACTATAGTACTGTATAAAGTACACTATATACAGTATTTGTGGCACAGTGCACACAGCCAGCCAAGCAGCCCTCCAGATAACTTTCTATAGTTAGTTCCCCCTTAAAAGCCTGGTGGTGAGGCGAGGTTAAGTTCCCCCCGTAATGAGTAATGAATCTGATTACAAACAACGCACCACAACTAACAAACACGCCTTAATCGCCAGACATGAAGTCAGACAAAAACAAAGACATACATAAAAACAAACAAAGACATACATACGGTAGTTAAATTATATAAAAGAGAATGAACCACCCGCCCGAGTCCTCACCTTAATTATTCTTCCGCTGGCACAGAAAACGGCGACGACAATCCCCCGCCGACCACCGTGCGATTATGGTTAGTTATTCTAAATGAGGTTTAATGTCCTCCTCCTCCGATCCTCACTCAGTCGGTTCAGTTGTTGACTTTGTGCTCCTCTTTGTTTTGCAGGGCGGCGTGGCTCCTCCGTTCTGTTTCTGACTACTCGGTGTGTTTGTTTGGCTTTCCTCCTCCCACCTCTCTGACGGCAAGAAGACCTCTCTCTGTCCGCCGTTCAACGGAGGGAAACAGACCCTCTCCCAGCTCTCTCTCCTAGTCTCCTGCCAGAGAGAACAAAACAGCCGCTGGGCGTCCTGGATGTATCCTTGAACTGGTGGTGATGAGGGAGTATATTATACGCACTGCACTGTATCTAACATGCAGTATATTACGGTCTCTGACCTGCCCGCGTATACTGCACTGCTGTATAACGGCGCGGGAGTCTCCAACTCTCTCTTTCTCTCTCTCCCCTGAGCTCCCTGTGTTGTAGCGGCTACAACGTGTACTAGCCTAATATTTTGGTCACAGTCACTCTCTCTCTCTCTCTCTCTCTCTCTCCCCCCTCCCTGTCTCTCCGTGCCCCCGCCCCCCCAACACACACACACACACACACACACACACATACACACGTGAATGTATGAAGTCTATGGAGATGCCAATTGGTATATTGAGAAGAATCTGCCAATTTGTTCTTCCTTCAATGTAATTTAAAACTCTATATTAGAGCTTAATTTTCCCTCATATTAATTACTGTAATATTGTCTGGGCTGCTACATAGCCTATTCAACATATCTCACTAAATTACTGATCATTCAAAAAAAGGTTTCTGAGAATGATTTCACATTCAAATATAGTATGAGCCATCTGCCCCACTCTTTATTAAATATTCACTAGTATTACCCATTGACAAAGTAAACGTTTTTCAGACCTGTTTATTTATGTTTAAACTTAAAAAATGCAAACAAGACATTCCCTCTTCTTTGATTTTGAATTACCCTATTGTCACACTTCCAAACATCAATCATTCAACACATTTAGAGGTCCCTACAGATGCTTCACTTAAATCCTCATTATCCTTGCCAGTATTCAAGAAACATCTAAAGAAAAATCTCATTTCGTCCTCTCTGTAGATTACATGATTTAATTTGATGTGTCATATTTTCTTTTGTGTGTTTGTTGTTGTATTGTTTATTCCCCTTGTTGTGCAGTCTCTGTGTTTTTATTTCCTTATTGCACAGCGGCTCCCTTTGCCAACTTGTAGACTTTTATATTGTTCTTAATTAACTTTTAATCTGCTTAATCAACCTCTTCCATACAGGAAAGGATTCCAAATAAGCCAGCTGGCTTCTTCCTTTCCTTGCATTGTATTTTTGTTCTTTGATGTGTTGTTTATTTTTTGAGTGGTGCAACCACTCCTTACGGAGCTATGTGTGTGGGTGGGTGGCTGGGTGCGTCTGAGCACTGGACTAAGCTCAAGAACTTGTTTACAGCCAGGCCCTGCTCATAGAACATTTCATGGTAGGGGTTCAATGCCTTGCTCAAGGGCACTTCAGCGGTGGTAATTTTAACGTGCTGGTCCGGGGATACGAACTATAGCGACCTTCCGATATCAAGACCGCTCCGCAAACCGCTCGGCCACCGCTGCCCCAATAAACTAAACAACAGACACGGTGTGCACTAATTGAGACCGGAAATGATCTATACCCACGCTCACAGTAATGAGATATCATGACCGACAGTATGATGAGTACTTAAAGTGATAACTCAATTATATTTAGACAACTGAAACGTACATCATGACAGTCACAAGTTACAACACATAATTTTAGGGACAACACAAACACACAGCAGGATGCATTTCACTCACATGATGCAATGTTTTCCCCCTGTGGTGGCACTGAAGCCTACCTGTTCGCCCCAACACCTCAGTGGCCCAAGCGCCCCCAACGCCCCCGTAAAGGTGTGTGACTACGTGACAAAATGACCAGGGGGAGGAGATCTTCAGCCTTCATTTCAGTGGGTGCGTATTGGCTTATTATTTTGCCAGTGGGTGTCTAAGCTACCTGGCACTCCCGGAGATGACGCCGTAGACTGAAGGGCCAGGAGTCAGGAGATGGAACGCATATATAGGAGGAGCACCATGTTCCAGAAAGTGCTTTAAAAACGTACATGTTTTACTTTTGTGCATGTACTCATCTGTCCTCTTCTATATGCACAAAGAATAACTCTTCCTACACTTCCGGGTCCCTTCCCTGTATACTTCCTTCACAGGTGTTACTGATCAGAGACGAAATGTCTTTAATAGCGTTCTAAACACTTATTTGTAACACTCTTTAAACGTGTCACAGTGTTTAGATTATTGAAAACGTTTATTTCAGACACAATGGGTCCATATACAAACAGGGAAAAAACATGACAGTAAATACAAAACAACAACAACACAGAGATAGCCTATATGTATCAGGCTATTCTCACTCCAGGCAGTCCTTGTCAATTAAAAACATATAAACATTAGCCTCCAGTGTTTCCAGAAACATGAGGAGAAGACTGTATCACTCTGTGTGATCCCTGTTAAGGCCATAATTAATACATTCTTCGATTCCCTCAGTCTACACATGAATCTAAACATAACGTTCCTCAGTACAGCATGAAAGGTGGGGTACATTACTGGTCACAAACATTTCACTTGCACTGGTCCATCTTGGGAGTCTCAGGAATATTCCAAAAGCATCATTATAAGAGCATGTTTGTTTAAATGCCATGATTGCAGCACCGAGTCATCTGGTAGGCTACTCCTTTTCATTGTGAACAAGTAGCCTAAGCAGAGTATACAGTACTCAGTACTGTATCCTAACTGGCAGGTAAAAACAAGATTAGCATTTGAATGCCTGATCTGCATGTGTATAACGCGACGGACATACACAGCCCCCACCTTTTTCCCTCTACGGTGTCTACACAAAAGAGGTGTTAACGTGTGTTACTGTTCAGACGTGGATGGTTAGAGGTGTGCGATTAGATTACATACAAAGTCAATGCAAAAGACCAGAATTGCACAAACCCCCACGGAGTCGTCGTCACTGTTACTGATGATAGTAATGGAGGCTCTGTTCCATTCAACAGGAGCTGCTGTTGGCTCACTGGAAGCACTCTCTGCTACACCAGTGGGTCTCAAAGTGACCTTGAGTGGTTGGTTCCAAATGGGCCCCCGTACGGCCCGGGGGTTTAACTCTGAGGGCCGGGCTACAGCGGTGGCCGAATGGTTTGCGGAGCGGTCTTGATATCGGAAGGTCGCTAGTTCGTATCCCCGGACCGGCACGTTAAAATGACCACCGCTGAAGTGCCCTTTAGCAAGGCATTGAACCCTTACCATGAAATGTTCTATGAGCAGGGCCTGGCTGTAAACAAGTTCTTGAGCTTAGTCCAGTTACCCTGGGTAAACATAGTACCTTTCCTTTCCAACACAGCTGCTGATGGCTGATGGTGTTCAATTTCCGCAATTCCAATGAATTGGTAAACCAGAAGTCCGACACCAGTGCCTTAGTTTTTGTGTTGTTAATTTACAGGTCCAGGTGTGCATACGCATGTGCGCCTGTGCGTGTGTAGGTGCATATGTGCATTTGTGTGTGCACGCTTCAATGACCACTGTTGGACCCCATGGGGATCAAGGACGCGTGCATGCGAGTATACATGCGTCTGAATAACTCGGAAGGAACGTGGGTTGTAAGCCCCCCCACCCGTCCCCCCGTCCCCCCGTGCCCTCCCTTCGGAGCTCATTGACAGTATCACAGAGTGTGTAAGCAGTCTTTGATATATTTGCTTTAATTATGGGAGATAATGACTTTCAATTTGTGACGCATGGGGGCTCAGGAAATGGCAAACTGCCCCCTGGAGCCCACGGATGACTAATACAGCTCTGGGCCACTGGGGCACGTGCACATTACACAACACTGGGAAACCTTATCATGGAAGATTTGACTTAATGGAAACGCATAGCGATCCGCCATGATGATAATGATGACTTTTGTATACCCCCCCCCCCCCCCCCCCCCACACACCTCCCCTCCCTCAAGAAACGGGTGCTCTCACGGGACATGCATTGCTGCAGTGTATGTTTTATGTATGCATGTGTGTGTGTGTGTGTGTGTGTGTGCGCGCGTGTGCGCGTGTGTGTGTGTGTGCGACTGTGCGTGCGTGCGTGTGTAAATAACTTCTCCAAGGACATTCATTTACTCAAGTAAAATATAGATACTAAACACTGTACTAACTACAGTACTGGAGTAAATGTACTTTGTTACAGACAGTCCACCACTGTCCACCAATCAGACACATGGCTGTATGTTACATCTCCTTATAACACACCAATCAGACACGTGCACGTGCACACATGGACATCAAAGGGGGCTTGAGCCCCTGCCCTTTTACCTGTCTGTGTCTCTATTTGCACACTGAATGCTGCCGTGGGCAGATCAAGGAAGATAACCTTATGATAAGCACCTTTTAATGTATTGGTCTAATGTGCCTATAATGTCTATGCGCACACACTTCCTATGGCCAACGTGCACTTATCGCAATAGCACTTTAATGGTTATGTGCACTTTTGTACTTTGGTATCTGCTATGTGAACTGTTTGTTTTATTTGTACTGTTTCATTGTTTAATGTGCTGTCTATGCTGCAACCTAATTAGCCCTTCGGGGACACTGAATAAACTTGAACCTTGAACCTTGTAAATAAAAAATGTCCCTCTCTAGATTAATGCATTAACTATGGTTACATTTATAATTTAGGCATTTATCAGACGCTCTTAAATCCAGAGTGAAACAAACGCAAAGGCAGCATTCAGTAGCATTGCCTTTTTTGAAACTCTCCTCTCTCTCCATGTCATATTTATAGTTAAAGAGTGTGGCGTGGTGCCTCCCAAAGTAGCTGATCTAGGCTTTTGGATCTGCTATTGTCTTTTCTTTTCTTTGCCAAAGGTTGCCCTTTTAGGGAATTTCAGCCCCCCTGCCACTCTTAACATTCTCTGCACGTCCCTCACCAAACAGAAAACCCACAAATGAGACAAAAACGATATGAAAGTGTCAGAAAGACATCCTCTTCTCGTCTCAACGATGCATCCATTCACTCACCCTCCCTCTTCATCACGTCTCAGTGAACAAAAGAGACCACGAGGGAGCCTCTGTTTCCCTTCGTCTCTCGTCCTTTTGTTCTGACGAGAAAAAGACAAGTACAGTACAGGACAGACGAATAATAATAATGCACACTTCTGCTCTCCGTCCGTCTCTCCAGAGCCCCTTGTTCTCTCGCTCTCTCTCTCTCTCTCTCCGCTCGCCCACGTGTGTCCGCGCCGCGGGCGATTAATTAAAAAGGAACGGAGCGTGCTGTCAGGCTGCTGGCAGTCATCAAGGCCTCGTGACGATAAACTGACCATCACTGTTTTAATTGGCATTCGGAGGAGGTACTCTGTGGTCACTCATGGTGGTGGGCCGAACGAGCTGACAGGCGGGCGGACGGACGGACGGACGGACGGTCACACTGATGTTCATTTGGTTGACCACCACAGGCACACACACACACACACACACACACACACCCCCACCGCTGATGCTGATGCCATTTGCTTCCACCATGGCTGTTTGTCTTAAGCACACCAACCCTAGCATCCATATTCTGGGCACGTCATAATATAAACTAAAGTAAACATTGATTTTGGTGAAAATATTTCCAGTATATTTTCGGTGAAGAGAATCGGCGTTGACACCGTAGTAGAGGGAAAAAGGTGGGGGCTATGTATGTCTGTATACTGTAGACCCTTGAGGGACTCCAGATGAAGTGTATATACACTAGGGAACCAATTCTAGGGGAAAACGTTCCACAAAAATAGCTGTTTGGGATTCAAGCTTTTTCATACTCTACCCAGGCATACTGAGCAACATTAGTAACTTCCTCCTGGGGGATATTCTGAGACTGTTTCGTGTGTTGTTATAATCCGCTCCATCTGGTCCGCTGGTCTGCCAGGAGGGAGTCTCCTCCCAGTGGGACCGTGCAGCGAGGACCTCCTTAGGGGGAGACGCTCGGGAGGGAGGGAGGCATCCGAAAGGAAAGGAAAGGTACTATGTTTACCCTGCAGGGTAACTGGACTAAGCTCAAGAACTTGTTTACAGCCAGGCCCTGCTCATAGAACATTTCATGGTAGAGGAGGTTCAATGCCTTGTCCAAGGGCACTTCAGCTGTGGTAATTTTTAACGTGCCGGTTCGGGGATACGAACTATAGCGACCTTCTGATATCAAGACGGCTCCGCAAACCGCTATACTAGATATCCAAACCACCTATAAGCAAGCTGGCTCCTTTCCAAGTCAGAGCAACAAGTCCTACAACTACAACCTATATCTCAAACCCTCACCCTGACCTCCCACGGGGCAGCTAGCACACCTACACCTAACCTTAACCAATGACTCTAGTCTCTAAACTAAGTATGCACCCCTGCCCCCAGCTGCATTACCGCGAGAAGTACCAGGAAGTGACAGTTTAGGCGCTTGCCTATTTCCTACACTGCCCACCATCCCTAGTTACCACCAACAACTGCCCCCCCGCCCCCGTTCCCCCCCACCCAATCTGTCCTGCATGAATGGGTGAAGTGGAACACAGAGTGCTGCTTACAGAACATTGCAGTGAAATGAGGTCATCGACGTTGAGCTAAACAAAGACACAAACCCACCCAACGGGGCCAGAGGAGATGAAGCTTCTCTACAAACACCACCTCGCTCACATTGCACAGACATCCCTATTTTTTTGAACATTTTCGAGAACGAAATCTCCCAAATGTCCACAGTTTTTCGAAAATAGCTAAAAAGATTGCAGATCTACAAGTTCACAATGCACCGCAGCGCACTGTGAGCTTGTAATGTACAAGATCTTCTATTTTGGCTATTCAGCGTATATATATACACGACAATTTAGCTAGTTAGCCGAACGTGAAAAAGGGCCCGTTTGATGCTTTCAGAGTTAATTAAGTCGACACTACACAGATTAGCACACACTGCACTGCACAGAGCCTCAGACACACACACACACACACACACACACACACACACACCGCCACAAGATATCAAGCACCTGGCACCGCTCTAATCTCGTCTGCGTGAAAGCAAACACCCTGCCAGTCGGGAAAAGCCTAATTGGAGGTTCTTTTCAACACAATGGGACAGGGAATTTTGTTTTCCCTTTTCTTTTCGGGTCACCCAAGTGTGTCACCGTACGCGTGACATCATTGTGTCTCCTATAAGCAGCCATCACACTGACTGAGCCAAAATATCTTCTACGCTGTGTGTGGATCAGAGTATGTTGGGAGTAATGCAGCAGACCACACACACACACGTGCACGCGCGAACACAAACACACACGCGCCCCTATAAATAGACCCCCAGTGTGTGCTTCTAATTGCCTATTGTGTCCTGCTGTGCCTCTGCCAGGCTGGTCGGGGAGTGATGTGGGGCTGCTGACAGAACCCATCCGCAGAAAATGATGTGTTTCTGAGACTCTGCTATAGCTCTCTCTCTCTCTCTGTCTCTCTCTCTCTCTGTCTCTCTCTGTCACTCTCTCCCTCACGCTCACAAATGGACACAATTTATTTCTCAGTCCTGTCTGTTTCCCTCTCTATGTTGCTGATACTTTCTCTCGCGCACGCTCACGCACGCACACCCATCTCCTCCTGTAGTGACTGCTTGCCTGTACAGACGTGTCAAGTGGAAAAGCACACAGTGCTTAAAGTGTGTCATCATCTGTGGAAAGTATCTCTACTGTACGTGTCACAGGAAGGTCAAGGTGACACAGCTTTACGGAGCGCCTCTGCTCTGAGCTCTGTGACTGCAGCAACACAACCTTTCTGCTGCATTGCCTGCCTGGGATTTATGTAAGGAAAGGAAAGGTACTATGTTTACCCAGGGTAACTGGACTAAGGAAAGGAAAGGTACTATGTTTACCCAGGGTAACTGGACTAAGGAAAGGAAAGGTATTATGTTTACCCAGGGTAACTGGACTAAGCTCAAGAACTTGTTTACAGCCAGGCCCTGCTCATAGAACATTTCATGGTAGGGGTTCAATGCCTTGTCCAAGGGCACTTCAGCGGCGGTAATTGTAACGTGCCGGTCCGGGGATACGAACTATAGCGACCTTCTGATATCAAGACCGCTCCGCAAACCGTTTGGCCACCGCTGCCCACATATTTATATGGGGGGTACAAATTACAATACCCATTACATAAATATCCAACAACACAAAAGTAAACACATTTGTGTCTCACGGCGGGACGAGCAGTGGTGGGAAAAGTACTCAAATGTTTTACTTAAGTATCAATACGGCAACGTAGAAATACTTTGTTACAAGTAAAAAGTCTGGTATTCAAATGTTTTACTTGAGTAAAAGTGCAAAAGTATATTGGCATCGAAAGTAAAAGTATAGTCAATACTCATATATGCAGAATGTCCCATTTCAGGTTTTCAAATGGATACAAATACTTTGAAAGTATAGCAAAACTACAACACACACACACACACACACACACACACACACACACACACACACACACACACACACACAGCCACACTCCATCTGTGAGATCAGGTAATATAGGGCTGAACGGGCTGGAGCTCATCCACTAAATTAGTGTAATCAGTGAACCTCTGAGGGAGACTGCTCTGAGAGATCTGTTATGTCTCCATCTGCCAGCTGCCAGTCTCCATGTATCCTACCACTGTACCCCACATATACCCTACACTGTACCCCCCACATTATCATCGTCATAATTTTTCGACCGGGGTCGAGATCATGGATTCCACAACGCCACGCCAGACTTTCCGGTCCTTCATTGCCATCCCCAGTTCCTGCTTTACTGATGCCTGTGTCCCTATACTAGCGATGACATCAGGGAACGACAGCTTTCTACCTCTGGTCTGCTTTGGGGCAGGACTCCAGAGAAGAAGGGAAGATATCATATAACCTCATGGTCAGCTCTGTAGCAGTGGCCGGAAAACTGTGTTCTTCTGGATCTAGTGAAGAAACACGGGGAAGGTTGCCGTATATTATTAGATTAGTCGATATAGGTGGCTCTTCCAAGACAGATTTTGCGCTCTCATTAGAAGAGAATACCAGACCACTGTACCCATATACCCTACCACTCTACCAAATACCCGACCACTGTACCCCCCATAAACCCTACCACTCTACCAAATACCCGACCACTGTACCCCCCACACATACCAGACCACTGTACCACTCATACACCCGAACCACTGCACCCCACTTGATAAATGCAATTATGGCCCGGGCAGAGGTTTCTTGGCCTATTGGGTGTGTGTGGTGTGCAAAGTTTCACACTGATCGCTCCAACGGTGCCAGATATTAGCTATAGTGACAGAATGACTGGCGGACGGATGGACAGGAGCGGAAAACGAGCTACTTTCTCAGATTGCTACAGTGATATAAAGTTTTTTTGGTTATATCACTATTTGTTTTTTATTTGGTTAATACTTCATAGAACTTCTCAAGTTCTGTCATTTGGGATTGCGACGGTCTGCCACCGGCGATAACATTCCAATGACATCTCTCGTCTTTCCGTCAGTGACAACAACGTGATGACAGCATGGGAGGGAGAAAGGCGTCTCGTTTGGAAGCGTTAGCAGCGCTGTCACAACACGGACGCAGAGGACGAAGCGTCGCCAAGGTCAACCTCAGGAGTCAGCCATGCGTGGCCTCCTCCTCCTCCTCCTCCTCTCAAAGCCGACACTTAAATGTCAAGGGTGCAGAGACGCGGTTCTGCCGCCATGAAACGGGTGTTGAGCACGAGAGACGCAACCTTCAGTCAGTCCACACAGCACAGCACCACGGAAACTACAGTAACATCCTTACAAAGCATAACAAATTAATAATCTGTGAAATTAAACTGGATTTTGACACACACACGCATGCACTCATGCATAAACACGCACACACGCATAGTGGTGGACCGTAACAAACGACATTTAGTTCAGTACTGTAGGCTACTACATTTTAACGAGTAATTATATATTTTTTTGCAAGTACATGACTTTCACTCTGTTACAACAGAATATTGTACGTTCGACTCTATATGAATTAACCACCGTCAAATACAGTGAAAACAAAACAACCAATGTGCAATGCATTGTACATTTCAATACAGCAATGCATCGTTATTAAAATGAAAATGTCCTTCTTTGTAATTTGTACTTTTGAATACTTGACTATTACTTGACTATACTTTTGTGCACCACTGTGCGCACACGCACACACACACGCGCACGCATACACACACACACACACACACACACACACACACACACAGTGTGGGGATGACTCACCAGCTGAGGGGTGACCACTTCCTCCTTGATGTGTTTGGCCTTGACGGGTTCTTGACCTCCTGACTCGCTGAGCTTCCTCTTCTGGGTCTGTTTGGCTGCCTTCACACTCTTCTTCTGAGGCCCGGCCACCACTCCTGACCCAACAGAACCAGTCACACACACACACACACACACAGACACACACACACACACACACACACACGTGCGAGAGAGAGAAGGAGTACATGCTACAGTATGTTCCTTGGGTGTCATATAGCATAATAACAGTCCAGGTCCTCCCAGTGGGGACCAGATGTCAGGGAGGTCAGTATGCGGAAAGAATGTAGCTTGTAAAATGTGTGCGTGCGTGCGTGCGTGCGTGCGTGCATGCGACCGTGCGTGTGTGTGTATGTGCGTGTCTAGCACCCCCAACTCAAGGGGCTTATCCTCTATAGTGAAATTGCAAAAATAAAAAAAAAATAATACAGTTAGGTCGACTGTGTCGGTCAGTCTGTCACTCGTGTCACATACAAGCGATGCGCCAGAGCGGGGAATGAAGTAATGAACCCCACAGTCGACCACTCGCCAGACCGACACACAACCTGTCGTGCCAATAATAGGGCCCGACTGGCCAGCCGGGCTGTTGTGTTCCGGGCAGAGTAATACAGTAAGAGAGAGGCGACACTATAGCGTTGGCTCCCATTGTAACAATGGAATGAGGAAGTGCTCATTCTATCTCAATGGGATATAGTTCCAGCCATGGGAGCAATGTTTGGAACTATATAGCCCATAGGCACCCGCTTTGTCTCAATGGGATAGTTCCAATGTGTGGAACTATAGCCCATAGGCACCCGCTTTGTCTCAATGGGATAGTTCCAATGTTTGGAACTATAGCCCAATAGGCACCCCGCTTTGTCTCAATGGGATAGTTCCAATGTTTGGAACTATAGCCCAATAGGCACCTGCTTTATGGCGAGATCAAAGCGTGTCGCTACTCTCATAGTCCAAGACCCGGACCCAGAGTGTAGAACACTCTGGGTCCGGGTCTTGGCTGGTTGCTACAATCCCCCGTCCCCCAGCAACGGCTCCAGAAAATTGTGACTGGGGGTGCTATGGGGGTACTGGCTTATTTAGAAGGGGGGGTGGGGGCCCCTCCTGGAGCCGTCCCTGCCCCCCAGTCTTCAGAGCGTGTCCCCGCACTTCACACGCGGACCATCCACCGCACACAACGTCCCTCATGTCCCTCACGCACGGATCCCCACGCTCCAAGTCGACTGCCGACTATACGCCAGATTGTAGCGATGCACAGGAGCGGGGATTGAACCCCATAGTCTCCCACTCACCAGAATGACGCACAGCCTGTCCTGCCATAAGGACTGAGCCCGATTGGGAGGGCTGTCGTGGGACGTGTGGTGTCTTGGCTGGGTGTTCTACGCACGCACACATGTCTAAACTCTAAAGATCCACAGTTGGGCACTGGGCAGGCTGCCAAAAGTTGATCGTAACACATAACAATAGCCTCGCTGTACCACCACTGGACTCGTGCCCTGGCAGTAAATATTTTGACATTAATTGCTTGGGGCCTGACTGTTTGTTGACTATAAAAGAAATCACAAACTATCGAATCACCAAATTCCACAGCTGAACATAATGTACAATTTACAATGTTCTGTGTGTGAGAACAGATCATGTGCTTGATGCAGTGATGGAAGAGGCACTCGTATTATTCTGGTATTCAAAATGTTATTGAGTAAAAGAACAGAGGCATTGGTATGGAAATATACTTGTGTAAATAGTTAAAGTACTCATTATGTAAAAAGTCCCACGTAAGAAATAGCAGCTCCACAAACGTACAACCGTAAAGATAAAAATCACACCCGTGTACTGTGAAAGTGAAGGGCGCTCTTATCATCATGCGTCATCATACATCATCTCATTCTGGCCAATCAAAATTTGCGTCCTCACTTTTGTCTTCGATGTTTGTGTTTACACAAAAAACACTCAAAGCTGGACACACGTGTGAAGTGAGGGGCGCTCTTATCATCATACATCACATTCCGTGCTCAGCCAATCAAATCAAATCGCTATGGGGTACACACACACAGACGCCCCTCAACAAAAAAAAACCTCAACCACTGGCTGCAGGAATGTTCTCACCACATGTCACCATCCTCTGAGTTCAACAGTGTTCTGACTGAAGCTCATGCCATCTGTGCATAATAATGAACCTTCTTCCACTGTCGCCTAACTCTTTTCATCTGTAAGAGCAGTGATTTTCAACCCTTTTCATACCAGGGTCCATTATTTATTCAGCATTTGAGCCACGGACCACCATTTGATAAGACTTAATTAGCCTCTCAGACCCTAGACTTAGAATATTATATTTCGTTGTCATTGGGATAAGATTTTGGCCACAATTCCATACTGTATTGACGTTGGTACCATAAGGAGAGATAAGAGGCAAACGATGAAAATAACCTTCCTCTGCATTAGACTTCAGTACTGTATACTGTATAGTACCACCTGGTATGGACCTTTGTCTGCAGCCCTATATATAAAGTCACAACTGCTACAACTGAACATTTGTTCAAAGACTGTTGGACAACCACTTCAGAAACTTTATACATCCAAGTATGATAACAGCATCCTAAGGTTAGCATGAGGCATATCGAGATTGGATGGTGGTGGAGAATAGATCTTACTTAAATTACAATTAATCTAAACAATTGGAGAATGTAGTTTTTCTTTTCTTAAACCAGTGGCCCGGGGACCCTATATATCTTATAGATGCATTACACTGGACAAAAATCCCTGCTATGTTTCGACTATAGTGTGACATACGCACGCGTTCGGGGAGACCTCCTCTACAACACCACACCCTCCGCTAAGCAGCAGAGTTGTTAAAAAGAAATTGGCACGCCATACAGTGAGGTCAAAGGTAAAAAAAACATCCCATTTCCAGACTAAAGTGGACGTTGGACAAAAATCCCTGCTATGTTTCGACTATAGTGTGACATACGCACGCGTTCGGGGGGACCTCCTCTACAACACCACACCCTCCGCTATAAGCAGCAGAGGTGTAAAAAAACCAACTCTGAAGTCTTCAGAATGGGACACTTTTCACTCCACCAGAGCCAAAAGAAATACATATTTTAAGAGGTATGAATGGCAAGAGCTATTTGCCAGCAAAGTCAAGGCATCAAATCCATATTGTTAATCACAACTTTTCTACCGCTATCGTTAGAAAATCAAGCAAGCCATATCTGACAATCAACGGCACCTGCCGGCATCCTTCATGTGAGATGGAGAGATGACCTTCAAAATACATCTCCATTCATTTGAAGACGGCATATTTCATATAGCTTACACTGGCAACATACAGTATATCACACAAAGGACACATTGAGAGGTAGATACTAGATACGTTAGAAGCCCAGAGCGTGCAGACTTAGGTATAGATCAATGAAGAACCGATTTGCACATACAGTACTGCTTACATTGAGGCATTGGACAATGCAGATCCAAGGTCTTTAATATCTGGAAATCGCAGTGGAGTTGGCAAAGACACCAATTTGTAAACAAATATTCTAGGGATTTGGAAACTTTTAAATGAGCGTTTTATTTCTGATTGTGATGATCATTTGCAGAGTGAATTTTGAGAAACAATGAGAAACACCGTAAGCAAACCGTATGCCTTTTTCTCCCATTGCATTAAATGACTTTAATCAACATTAAACTCACTTTGCCACTCGATTTGCCATTCACTTTATGCATGCGCATACCCTCTATTTTAATATAGGATATATGAGAATGTATCAGCAGGATTTTGAGCAAACTCGTCCAAGCTTTCATTTTCAGTAGACTGAAAAATGGTGTCTTTACAGGTCTGCTTTATTATAGCCACAAGCTACTTGTAAGATGTAAGCTGGACACAACAGGCATGTGAGACCACTCACCACTATCTGTTCTCAGACACACAGAGAGCAAGTAGAACTTGTTTTCCTTGCAGTCAAACAACAAACGCTTCAAGAGCAAACAATGAACGTCAAAATATTTACTGCTGGGCTGAACGGGACACGTTGTCTGTTATTATTGTGTGTCTGGATCTACTTCTGACTGTTTATATATATTTTATATATATATATCCAACTCCACCCTATACCCAACTCTGAGAGACGTTAAAGAAAGTGCGTGTGGCTATAGGCGTAATGAAGTTAAAGTGCGTGTGACTATAGGCTTAATGAAGTTAAAGTCTGCATACTGTAGGCTTAATGAAGTTAAAATCTGCATGTTGTCTGTACTACTGTAGGCCTAATGAAGTTAAAGTCTGCATGTTGTCTGTACTACTGTAGGCCATAATGAAGTTAAAGTCTGCATGTTGTCTGTACTACTGTAGGCTTAATGAATTGAACATGGTTGCTCTCAGACAGAAGCCTCTCATCTCCATGTTAAAAGTAGCAATAATAGGCGATTTTGTAGATCTGCTATTTTTTTTAACTGTCTTTAAATTTGAATTCTGAAAAGTAACAGTTTGGACATACAGTATGAGGTTTCCACCCGACAGTCAAAATATATGTAACTCATGTGTACATACTGTACATGCAGGCATGTGGGCATTTCTGTGGCTTATTGTGCAATCAGCTGCCTGCATGTTTTGAGTGTGGTTATAGCTTAGCTGAGGGACTGGCATGCTTTCACCCCAAAGAAAACAGCACAGCAGGAGGGTCTGGAATGACAAGGACAGGCTGCCGACTGGAGCAGGAAGGAGGGAGATTACAAACACATGGAGCCGAGGGAGAGAGAGAGAGGAGAGAGGGAGAGAGGGCCAAGGGAGAGAGAGGGGATGGAGAGAGGGAGAGAGAGGGAGAGAGAGAGGAAAGAGAGAGGGAGAGAGAGTGGATGGAGGGAGAGAGAGGGGATGGAGGGAGAGAGAGGGGATGGAGGGAGAGAGGGCCGAGGGAAAGAGAGGGGATGGAGGGAGAGAGAGAGAGAAGGAGAGAGGGAGAGAGAGAGGGGATGGAGGGAGAGAGAGGGGATGGAGGGAGAGAGAGAGAGAGAGAGGGAGAGAGAGAGGGGATGGAGGGAGAGAGGGCCGAGGGAAAGAGAGGGGATGGAGGGAGAGAGAGAGAGAAGGAGAGAGAGAGGGGATGGAGGGAGATCGAGGGATGGAGGGAGAGAGGGAGAGAGGGAGAGAGAGAGAGGGGATGGAGGGAGAGAGAGAGAGAGGGAGAGAGAGAGGGGATGGAGGGAGATCGAGGGATGGAGGGAGAGAGGGAGAGAGGGAGAGAGAGAGGGGATGGAGGGAGAGAGAGAGAAAGGGAGAGAGGGAGAGAGAGAGGGGATGGAGGGAGAGAGGGGATGGAGGGAATGGAGGGAGAGAGAGCCAAGCGAGAGAGAGAGGGGATGGAGGGACTAGTCTGTGGAAGAGGTAGAAATGGAACGTCATGTTCCACAACACGGCCCTAATTGGCCTGAAACACGGACCAGATGTAGAATCATGAGTGTGTGCGTCCACGTGCACAAATGGATTAGTGAGCGCCAAACTGTAACAGGAAGGATGGAGAACATGAGGCAAACACTTTGGTTGTGTAACGTCTGTTGTTGTTGGAGGAGAACAGACACATAGCCTCGTTATGAAGTAACACGCTTCTTATTGAGTCACTGCCCTAAATTGAATATTAGTATGCAGAGTGTCTTACAAATGTGTTCATATTGGTAATGTATTGATGCAGCTATGGGTGGCAGTGAAAATGGGCTACAATAAATATAAAAAATAGCAGATCTACAAGCTCAAAACGTGATGCAATGCGAATTATGCAACACATTGTGCATTCGCAGATCTACTACTTTTGCTTTTTTTTTTTTTTTTTTAAACATTGATCTTGATACATTGCTTGTTGCTGATGATCAGTAAAGGGACATGAAACTGAAGCACAGATGGTATCAAAGTATTCATCATTTGGGCCCCTCCAAACATTTACACAGAATTCACATCCACACTCCCTAATCCCTTTAGTACCAACATCATCACAGCAACATTGATACCACCGTGAGGGATACATTTCATATCAATTCTCACTGCATATTTTAATCCTTGTTTTGTAACTCACAGCCTAATTACACCAATGATACTTTAAAAAAACCCTTTGATTAATCTCTTAAATGCCTCCTTTTCTTTCCCGCGGTCTCCCGAGAGATGAGATGTGTGTCACTTGAAGGCATGTCAAGGTTACACCTCGCCATGAATTAAACACTTTTCCTGAGGATTCGGAATCGTTTATCCCTCGAAGAGTGGCAGGAATAACCCCTTGCGACGCCAACACCAACTCCATCTCCTTCCGCTGTCTGCCAACACCAGATAGCGAGAGGGCCTATTATTTAGAGACCGGTCTAAATAATCCCTCGAGGATTTGGGAAGATCTGACCAAAAGCAATGATTTTTTTTTGGAGACCCCTGGAGCTACTCTATCAAGGATTACAGCGAGCCAGGCTGAATTGGAAGCCCGGCGGGCTCGCTCTCGGTTCCGGTCGGTGTGAAAAGTGCACAGGCGTATACGTGTGAGATTCTGCCATGGTTTGGTTCATTTAACCCATTTTGGACTGAAACTAAAAAAAGGCTTCTAAATCCTAAAAGAAATCTGAAAAACCTATGTTTCTATATGTCAGTGCATGGTGTTCAACCTTTGTCATGTCAAGGAAACCCCCAGAATTATCTCTATTGGGCCACACGGACCCCCATCTCAAAATATGTCGTTCCAGGGACCCCCCCCCCCCCCCCCCCCAGAAGCCAATACTTTAATTAAAAATGTTCGCTCTGAAATATATATTCAATATTTTGCGACACATTTTAACGATTTTTCAAAAAATTGCAGACCTACAAGCTCGTAGCGCGCCACTCGTAGCGCGCCACTCGTAGCGTGCCACTCGCTTGTAGATCTGCTATCTTTCAATAGCTAAATTATAACATGTTTAAAACACCAAAAAGGGTTCCCGCCAAAAATGGGTTAAACATGTGTGAAATCCCTCCCAGGAGATATGATGTACTCCCATAACAAAGTCATTAGTCACATGTAGAGTCAGGCTGTGCAGGGGCAGAACCGGCCGGTACGAGACCGGTTTGATGTCTGATGAAACACACAGAAATCTAAGGCTGATGTTAAGCAGGTAGATGTGGGGTTTTTTAGGAAGAAATATAGGGCATATGCAGGCAGATGGCCTCCGTTTGTGTGTGTTTGCGCGTGTGTGTGTGTGTGCGTGCGTGTGTGTGTGTGTGTGTGTGTGCGTGTGTGTGCGTGTGTGTGTGTGTGTGTGTGCGTGTGCACGTACGTGCGTGTGTGTGTGCATGCGTGCATGTGTGTAAAGTGTGTGTCCATGTTTGCCGGTTCATGTCTATAGTGTGACCTTGTGTGCAGTGCTTGCATGCATATGGTCTGTGCGCATGAGTGAATAGAGTGAAATAGAGGCTGTGTGTGTGTGTGACTGTATATATATACTGTATATGGGTTGATATATATACAGTATATTTACTGTAGGATATATTCATCCATCTCCACTTAATAGAATTGAAGGTCAGCCTGCCGGAGTATAAAAGTGCCTCAGCCAGGAGGCCAGGCTCACCTCCAAATCCAATCTCTGCCTCATTCCCAGATATTAATATGGGACCCTGTGTGTGTTGTTGGGGTGGGTGGGCGGGGGTTTAACACATTTTGGGCGGGAACCCCTTTTGGTGTTTTAAACATTGTGTTATCATTTCATTTAGCTATTGAAAAACAGCAGATGGTGGCGCGCTACGAGCTTGTAGGTCTGCTATTTTTTAAAAGTCTTGAAAATGTGGCGCAAATCTTTGAATATATATATTCTTTCAGAGCGAACGTTTTTAACTCAAATCTTTGCTACTGGGCCGGGAGGCCCCTGAAAGTTCAACATATTTTCAGACGGGGGTCGGCGGGCAAATTCATATAATTTTTGGGGGTCCTTGAGATGAAAAAGGTTGAGCAGCAATGACACATAGAAACAAAGGTCAAAATGGGTTAAAATCCACACGTGCAACTCCCCTGAATCTCCCCTTTCCCCCCCCGTCCTCTGACTCCGTACCGCCGAGTATAAATTACCGAGAGACCATTGATCACCCGGTGGTCTGGGACGAGAGAATTAATTAGGTCGGTCTTATTATACACAGGAGAGAGAGAGAGAGAGAGAGAGAGAGAGAGAGAGAGAGAGAGAGAGAGAGAGAGAGAGAGAGAGGGGGTGGGGTGAAAGAGGAGAGAAAAATGCAAGGCAGTGAGAGAGAGACTGATGAAGAAAAACAGAACGCGAGAGAAAGAGACGGGAGGGAAATGAGAGTGAGACAAATGGCGTGCGAGAGGGATAGAGAGCGAGAGAAGCCGTGTGAGGAGGAGAGACACTGAGACAGTGATGGAGAGAGAGAGAGAGAGAGAGAGAGAGAGAGACAGGGGAAGACAGATTGAGAGGAAAGACTGAATGGAAAGAGACAGACCAATGAGAGAGCGAGTCATGGGGAAAAACAGATTGATGCTCTGAGGAACGTCTGGAGAGAGACAGAGAGAGAGAGACAGGAAACAGACGCGGTGTTTCTTCATCCTGAATGATTTGAACACGTCCCGCTGGTCGTAACCCTGACACAGGCTACACACCCTCCTATCTCTATACTACGGCACGGGAGAAGATGAGCTGCAGATAAACCTTAAAAAATGATCTCTATAAAGGAAAGAGCGGGTTGTTATCTTGTCTCTTTGCAGGATACAGATATCTACATTGACCAGGAACGGTGTTCAAATCGCAGAGTATAAAAGATCAGAGCAGCAGTTGTGCATTTTTTTGGGGGGGGGGAAACCTGGCGTCCACGGTTTTTGGGGCAGGTCATTATAAGTGAAAATTGGTCAAAGATTTTCAGAAATTCTTCGAAATCGTAAAATGTTTCAAAAATATATATATATAACATTTTAAAGAACAGATCTTCAGGCTCACGTCGCATCTCCATTGCGAGGCGTTGTGGGCTTGTAGATCTATTCGCTATTGGTCGTGCGATGAACAATATGGAGCTTAAATGGTCAAACGGAGCATAATTAATACAGTATTAATACATAGCCTACTACTTTTGCCCCCCCCCCACCCGCAAAAACGCGATGTACAACACAATCTGTTTAGTCAGCTTCTTTTAGAACTGAATCCAATTGAATAATAATAATAATAAGAGTCACCAATCAGCCAGAAAGGCTATAAAATAAAGCAGCAATCTCTCTTGACCTTTTAAATGATTTACATGCAGTAATATGGTATAATATTACTGTTTTTGGCAGAGTAATATACCTTACACTACTCATTACTGGGTAAAGTAATAAATAATATTACTATAGTAACTAATTGTTACTGCCCGGGAGGCCATCATGAGGCCAAGCGAACATGTCATGTGTATAATGTAATCTAATGTAATCTAATGGAGTGGTTCTACTGTACTGTTTGATTGGATGTACAGTAGAAGTGTCTAATGCAGTGGTTCTCAACTTGTGGGTCAAATTATTTTAGGGAGGGTCCTCACTCCCCAAGTGAAAATGTAAGGGACGTTTAAGATATAATACCTAAAAAATTAAATGACTGAAAAAAAAAGACCATTACTGTGTCGGTCAAATAATCAACAAATGATACTATAAAAACGTCTCCAACATTGGCCAAGTAGTGATAGTCAAATAACCCATTCTGACCTGAGATCAGATTCATACGAGGTTTCCACTGGGGACACACTGGTCTGTTTAACCCATTCTGACCCGAGATCAGATTCTAAAAAAATGTCAGTCGTTCTTCGATTTTTCAAAAAATAGCAGACCTACAAGCTCTTAGCGCGCCACTCGGTGGCGCGCTAAGAGCTTGTAGATCTGCTATTTTTCAATAGCTAAAGCACAACATGATGCTAAACACCAAAATGGGTTCCCGTTCAGAATGGGTTAATACATTGTGATGTTTAGTAGCTTATAGAGCTATAGATGTCTCCACTGGGCCTGATAGCTATAATGTTTTAGTGACAGCCTGTCTTGCGTGGTTCAGCTTATATGTATATTTTTCATATACAGTATACATAGGCTATAATGGAAACGTTGCATACATTTAAAACACATTTCAAAAGTATTGAAAATAGCCGATCTATACAAGCTCAAAACAAGTTGCCTGGCGACCGAGCTTATAGATCGATCGCCTATTTTGACTATTTCAGAAATAGGGCTGAAGTGATTAATACTTATTATTTCTGTGCCGGCCCGGCGGTCACCACATCGCTGTGTTGGGTTTCAAGATGAAACCGTTTGGGGAAACCCTGGTCTAGAGGCAGCTGTGTTGGGTTTCAAGATGAAACCGTTTGGGGAAACCCTGGTCTAGAGGCAGCTGTGTTGGGTTTCAAGATGAAACCGTTTGGGGAAACCCTGGTCTAGAGGCAGCTGTGTTGGGTTTCAAGATGAAACCGTTTGGGGAAACCCTGGTCTAGAGGCAGCTGTGACTGACACCAAACTATTGGTATAGACAAGAGAGAACAAGAGGATGAGAGGAGAGAAGGAGGAGAGGAGGAGGAAAGGAAGGGATGAGGGAGAGAGGAGTGGAGGGTGGATGTGAAGGGTTAACTGCAACAAGGAAGGGTTTCTCAGTAAACCGAAAGTATAGAACGCTGACAGAAGCTGGGTGTGGAGGACAGCTCACTGCACTCTCTCTCTACAGAACCTCTGGGTGGAGGACAGCTCACTGCACTCTCTCTCTACAAAACCTCTGGGTGGAGGACAGCTCACTGCACTCTCTCTCTCTACAGAACCTCCGTTCGACACAACTTTTACAGAACAATACTTAAAGACAGGTGAGTAATTAGATAATACAAGATATATATCATTCATTGACAGAGAATGCATCCAGACACGTACGATCTTATTCTTACTCTTTGATATCTTCAGTAAAACAACAACAACAACACAGGTTTCAATAATGTAGCTGTCAACAGGGCCGTGTTGAAGTCAGAATGCAGGCCGTATGTGCAAAGCCCAATCTCCACCCCCCCCCCCCTCGTAACCACCATGTTCCATGTAATAAAAGATTGAATTCCCAGTAGGCCTGTATTGTCTTTACAATGGCCAAGATAGTATATATATATAAGATATATAGTATATACGCAAAACACACATTAAGCACTTCAGTCCTATATTATAGGACTGAAGTGCTAAATGTGTGTTTTGTAATAATAAATCTGCAAAGTAACTAAAGTTATGTTTTCTTTTTTAAATTAGGCTATAACAACACTTGACTGTAAATGTACTAGAGTAAATGTACTATGCCGAATCTAGAAATGAAGGGCCCCTGACCCGCCGCCACGCAAAAGCCAAGTAAACGCACCTGTATTTCAGGATTTACAGCTATTAAAGCCAACAACACATTGTGTAGTAATGTCACTTGTCCCAGCCAGGTATAAGGCCTAACATTAACATACTTAAAGGACCATAGAGTTGTGTGATGGTATGAATGAGGGGCCCCAGTTAGATCAATCGGAGTAGATAACATAACATTTTTACTGTTTTGAAAATCATTTTAAAATAGTTCAATTAGCCGATCTACATCTACACGTTGTGAGCTTGTAGATCAGCTATTTGTGAACTATTTTAAAAGGTTTTTTTAAATAGTAAAAAATGGCAAATAAGTTTAGGGTTAAGGGGTGACGCAAGATATAGCCCTATATGTACGTTATCTACGACAATGTATCTAATATGAGCCTCATTGTTGTAATGTGTGGACATTATAGAACAATGTATCTAATATGAGCCTCATTGTTGTAATGTGTAGACATTATAGAACAATGTATCTAATATGAGCCTCATTGTTGTAATGTGTGGACATTATAGAACAATGTATCTAATATGAGCCTCATTGTTGTAATGTGTAGACATTATAGAACAATGTATCTAATATGAGCCTCATTGTTGTAATGTGTAGACATTATAGAACAATGTATCTAATATGGGCCTCATTGTTGTAATGTGTAGACATTATAGAACAATGTATCTAATATGGGCCTCATTGTTGTAATGTGTAGACATTATAGAACAATGTATCTAATATGAGCCTCATTGTTGTAATGTGTAGACATTATAGAACAATGTATCTAATATGGGCCTCATTGTTGTAATGTTTAGACATTATAGAACAATGTATCTAATATGAGCCTCATTGCTGTAATGTGTAGACATTATAGAACAATGTATCTAATATGAGCCTCATTGTTGTAATGTGTAGACATTATAGAACAATGTATCTAATATGAGCCTCATTGTTGTAATGTGTAGACATTATAGAACAATGTATCTAATATGAGCCTCATTGTTGTAATGTGTAGACATTATAGAACAATGTATCTAATATGAGCCTCATTGTTGTAATGTGTAGACATTATAGAACATTGTATGTTGTTGTCTTGCTTTTTTGAAGCCTTATGGATAAACTGAGGGTTTAAACACTTGCAGTAATGTACCGTATCATGATGGTTTAGGACTTTTGAGGTTATTTTATTGACACAAATAAGAATAAGCCCACTGTTAATAACAGTGACAAGGACCGTGTGGGTCACTGTTATTCACTGTTACCCCTTTTTGGCGGGCCCTGCATAGCTTGAGGCTACCCTGAGCCGTGACCGCGGCTCAGGGGCCTCCCCTAGCTCAGGGGCCCCTGAGCCTGGGGCCGTTAAATAATCCACCCCTGACTATGATAGACACATGCCTATGTGCAAATGTTGCCTATATGCGTGAATAAGTTCCTGACTGTCAACTTAACATTGTTCCAATCTACTTGCAAAAAAGAGATTTCAATCTTACTACTGTGAATAGTATTATTCAAGAACTACATTTCTTTCACTTTTCTATTTCCAGCGTGTAGAGATGGCGTGTGCCGGCACAGATGACGTCTCCTGTGACATCTGTACTGAGAACAAGCTCAAGGCCGTGAAGTCCTGCCTGACGTGTCTGACCTCCTACTGTAAGACTCACCTGGAGCCTCATCACAGAGTCTTAGGATTAAAACGACACACACTAATCGGCCCTGTGAAGAACCTGGAGGACTATATGTGTCAGAAACATGACAAACCTCTGGAGATGTTCTGTAAGACTGACCACACATGTGTTTGTCAGTTCTGCACTCAGTCAGACCACAAGTTACATCAGATTGTGTCTATGAAAGAGGCATATGAAGGAAAGAAGGCTGAGCTGGGAAAGACAGAGGCTAAGGTTCAGAAGATGATCCAGGAGAGACAAGTGAAGATCCAGGAGGTCCAACACTCTGTAGATCTCAGCCAGAAAGATGCAGACAGAGAGATAGCAGGCAGTGTGCAGGTCTTCACTGCTCTGATCAGCTGCATTGAGAAAAGCCAGGCTGAGCTCATTGGTGGGATTGAAGAGAAGCAGAAAACAACAGAGAAACAGGCTGAAGGCTTCATTAAAGATCTGCAACAGGAAATCACAGAGTTAAAGAAGAGAAGCTCTGAGCTGAAGCAGCTCTCACTCACCGAAGACCACCTCCACCTCCTCCAGAACTTCACATCCATCAACACTGGGTGGAGACCCACCAAGGACTGGACAAAGGTCAACGTCCATCAGTCTCCACACCTGGGGACAGTGAAGACAGCTGTGGCTAAGCTGGAGAAGACAATCAGTAAAGAGATAGAGAATCTATCTCTATCTGCACCACTAGGGTGGGCAGATAGAATATTAGGGGGGGCGACTTGTCTGCGGGCGACACTGGGCGCGCCGCGAAGTACAGCCAAAGATTAATATGATAAATTGAGTATTTGAGTATGATAAAGTATTTCATTTAAAATGTATTCCGTCTGTGAGACGTTGAAATCTCATCTGTATTATTTTCTTCATACAAGGAATTGATTTATGGTTTTATTTGATTGCATTCAAGTTTAAGTTAAACCAAATATTTTCATTAGTGTGAATGCATTCTGAATCAAGAATTGCAACCCGTTGTCAGTTGACATTAATGCAAATACTACAAAATTGTAAATTAAGAATGTGTAATGATTCTGATGTAATATGCTACTTACTGTACTTACTTATTACAGTTTAAAAAAGCAATAATATTATATTGCTCTTCCGTCTATCTTTCTCTCTTCTCTACTTCTCATATATCTCTTCTCTTCTCTTCTCTTATGCTCATGAAATCCTTGCTGGCTATATTACTACTATTTATTCTATTAAAAAATAAAAAATAAAACGTATACAGTGAAAGAAAAAGGTGTCAAAGTTCCAAGTGGGAGGGTGGGGGGGGGGGGGGGTTGCTATTCGTCTTGTCTTTCGTTTCGTTTTGATTAGTCTAATTTTTGTTCTGTTTCAGTTTCAGTTTTGTGACCAAGTCAAACCAAGTCAAAAACAATTCTGTCCATGTAGTATCAGAACTGTCCTGTTTCCTGTCTGTTCTCTGTCTTTGTATGTAAAAACAGAAAAAGAAGCATAAACATAATGTACTGCATTTTTTTCCCTGTCCATATACCCCTCTTCTATGCTTAATAAAAAACTTTAAAAATGAATATTATATTGCTTATTACTTGGAATCAAGAGTAATATATTACATTTGTAGCTAACCCAAGCCAGAGAATGGTGAAGCGTACTGATGTTTCCAATAGGTTTCAATAGGTGTTTCATTGTTGAAACACCTTTTTTGGACAGACAACTATAGGAAAATAAACAAGAAAAAATGAGCTCTTACAACATACAAACATAAACTATAAACAATCACAATGTTTACATGACACCTTCTCTCTTAATATAAACATCTCCAAAGTAATTGCACAGAGAATAAAACACAAACACAATACCCTGTTCCCGTTCTAGCTGGGTGCTAAGATATGAAACTGTTGCTGCTGCTTCCTGAAACATTTCCTTGATCTCATCCTGAGCAGCACAGGTGAGTGCAATACCTAATCAATGCAACCCCCAGTGGAAAATTACCAGTCTCTGAACTCAAACCAAAAAAAACCTTTCAAAATAAAAGTATGACACACAGTGCCTTGGGTCATTTACATTTTACAACATTACTAGTCAAATTTCATATGGGTAATGTGTGTTTCTGACTGGCTGCAGGTGCTTGTTGGTGACAGATATCATATGGATACTTAGTCCCGGTCAAAAGTTGAATCACTGCTCTATAAATGCTTATGATATATACATTAAATATATGAATTAACCATAAAGACAGCAGTGCTTGTTGCTTATCAGGGCACCGCAGGGGATCACGACTATAGCGATTACCATATAAATCAGTCCTTCCCGTTCCCACACACAGCTGACCCCGGTTTGAATCCTTACCGTGTTCCAGCCCTCTCTTTCCCCTGTCTTTCATCTTTCGCTGTGTCTGAAATAAAAGCATTAAAAAAAGAATACATGAAGTGGTTACCGAGGTAACGTATAACATTTGTTTGTTTGCATTTCTCATTTCAAAGTAAAAAATATAAACACATGTAGGATTGATCAAAATGTATAATTACATTATTCTGTACATTTAATATTTTACAATACGAAGAAGAAAAAAATATATATAGCGAATGTATATCAATTAAAGACTGAATGACATTTGAGGTTATATTCAGGATAATGTTGTGTTCTTAATTCTCATACCAACCTTATCTGTAGCGCTGCGTCTTTGGGGTCTCCAGTCAAATGCCACTGCACTGCCTGTTGGCACAGATATGATGTCACCTCACAGAGACACACTGCCTGTTGGCACAGATATGATGTCACCTCACAGAGCCACACTGCCCGTTGGCACAGATATGTCACCTCACAGAGACACACTGCCTGTTGGCACAGATATGATGTCACCTCACAGAGACACACTGCCTGTTGGCACAGATATGATGTCACCTCACAGAGACACACTGCCTGTTGGCACAGATATGATGTCACCTCACAGAGACACACTGCCCGTTGGCACAGATATGTCACCTCACAGAGACACACTGCCTGTTGGCACAGATATGATGTCACCTCACAGAGACACACTGCCTGTTGGCACAGATATGATGTCACCTCACAGAGACACACTGCCCGTTGGCACAGATATGTCACCTCACAGAGACACACTGCCTGTTGGCACAGATATGATGTCACCTCACAGAGACACACTGCCCGTTGGCACAGATATGATGTCACCTCACAGAGACACACTGCCTGTTGGCACAGATATGATGTCACCTCACAGAGACACACTGCCCGTTGGCACAGATATGTCACCTCACAGAGACAAACTGCCCGTTGGCACAGATATGATGTCACCTCACAGAGACACACTGCCCGTTGGCACAGATATGATGTCACCTCACAGAGACACACTGCCCGTTGGCACAGATATGATGTCACCTCACAGAGACACACTGCCCGTTGGCACAGATATGTCACCTCACAGAGACACACTGCCCGTTGGCACAGATATGATGTCACCTCACAGAGACACACTGCCCGTTGGCACAGATATGTCACCTCACAGAGACACACTGCCGGTTGGCACAGATATGATGTCACCTCACAGAGACACACTGCCCGTTGGCACAGATATGATGTCACCTCACAGAACCACATGCACTCACGCTGGCATTCCATTTACCATTTTGACATTTTTGTTCAGTGTGAATTTCCTCTCCTGACTCCTCTCCCTCCCCTCCCCTCCTCACCCCTCTCCTCTCCTCTCCTCTCCTTACCCCGTAGCCATTAGACATCTGAACTCGTAGATATATGCATGTAGCACTTAAAAAAACTGAATGTAATTTCCTAGGCTGCTGGTTTTTGTATTGTACTGTCCTTCTTGTTTGTGTATCTATGGTTGTCTGTATATGTTGAGTATGAACCAAGACAAATTCCTATCAACTTGTTGACATGGCAAATAAATTATTGAATCTTGAATCTTGAATCTTGAATCTCCCCTCCCCTCCCCTCCCCTCCCCTCCCCTCCCCTCCCCTCCCCTCTCCTCTCTCCTTCTGCCGTTTCATCTCCCTGGTATGTCTAACATCATTACGCACATTCATAAACATCTGTCTGGGAACATTGAGTGTCCCTTTGAGAGGGCTCTGCGTGTGTGTCTGTGTGTGTGTGTGTGTGTGTGTGTGTGTGTGTGTGTGTGTGCGCGTGTGCGTGTGCGTGTGCATGTGCGCGCGTATGTGTTTACCTGTGGATAAACCCAATCTGCTGTTAAGAATGTTTCCAATTATAGCCCGGCCTCATCTGTCCCTCATTGAGAGCAGGGTCACCTTAGCCCCGCGCTGCGATCTGCCGCAGATTGAAGTGGGAATTCAATTGGCTTTGATAGGAGCTGAGGTGGTGCCGGGGGACTGATGGACGTACGTGGACCTGGAAAAGATCCTTATCATCCACTTTATCAGAGTGAGAGTGCGTGTGGCGTGTGCGTGTGCGTGTGCGTGCGCGTGCGTGCGTGTGCGTGTGCGTGTGCGTGTGCGCGCATGAGCGTGCTGCACTGTCCATAGTATACATGTCTAGTGTCTAGCATGTTTTCCTAAAATAAATGCATCTGTCTTGCTTTTGTACTTTGAGTATATAGGCTAATGTAAAATTAGTATTAAAAACAAGCACGACAGACAGACAGACAGACAGACAGACAGACAGACAGACAGACAGACAAGCTGCATGCTTGCAGTGTCGTGGAAAGTATTTAGCAGTTGATAAATACCATTCCTGAAGATGTTTTGACGATGTGACGGAGCGCCATTTAAGACATTGTTGGTGTCCTGCAGACAGACTCCGTATTCTACAGCATCCGTATCCGTCTCTGGTTCTCCTGATGGATCTGAAAAATGTAAAGGTGGTTTCCTTATTATAGCATAATAGAATGGCGTCACCGAATATTGTCCAATCATAATGACACATATAGTTCACATATTGTGATTTGCGTCATCAGTGCCCATACCCGAGGTGGGGTTGGCGAAAGGGCCTTTCTGTGTGGAGTTTGCATGTTCTCCCCGTGTCCCCTAGGCCTAGGGTAGGTTCCCTCACAAAAACATGCAGTAATCCTGGTCACTAAACTGCCTCCCCCTGGCCAGCCGGGGCGCCTGATGGAGGGGAAAGGAACTGCATGGTTGGAATAACGTGTTCCTTCCACGCGCTACGTCCAACCAGGGAAACTCCCCCCTGACACTCATGCATGAAGGAAGCATGAGTTCAAGTCCGTTGCTCTCCCCAGGTTGGCGGAGGGTTTGTAGAGCCCAGGATCACATTAGATAATTGACACAGCTGGGTTACAAAGTATAAAACATGAGTAAAGAGATAAGAAGAGCCAGGGAGAAAATCTGCTATATCCCCGTGTGACCGTGTCCATAGATTTAAGTCCAGATATTATATACAAATCAGAGCAGTGGGTCAGCTATACTCTTATACCATTTTGGTCGGGAACCCCTTTTGGTGTTAGCATTACGTTATGCTTTAGCTATTGAAAAATAGCAGATCTACAAGCTCATAGGAGCTTATAGCTCTATTTCTTCTTGAAAAATCGAAGAACGACTGACATAGAAACATAGCTTTTTCAGAAAACTGTCAGGATAATATAGAAGACATTTATAGAATCTGATCTCAGGTCAGAATGGGTTATTTTAGCAGCAGGCAGAACAGGCAGACCAGAACAAGGTGTCTCTGCTGTGAAGGTGATGATGGCACCACCGGGAGGCTCATGGCCGCCCGCGGAGGAGGACGTACGTGATGTTCCATCCCCGGCGCGCGGCGGCCCGATCATCAAGGTGCCCTGCAGAGAAGCAGCGAACCCGTCAGGATGGTTCTCTCTGGAGGCGCGTCGGAGCAAATCATGATTGATGTGTCGTCCCCGAGGCATCGTGGGAGGCCATGCCAAACGGCTCGGTGGACCAGGCAGCAACCTTTTGTTTCTAAGCCGCGACCTCGGAGCGGTTTAAGAGACCTTGTTACGAGGACTTGAGGGACTTCTCGTTCGCACTGCACACACACACACACACGGGGGAAACGGATAAGCTTGTGAAATACTTAAAGGAGCATTCACCCATTTTCAACCTTTATACCTTCATGTTGGTTCTAATGCCACCAGGCCAAAGGAATGGGGAGAGAGTATGTTTAGTTGTCTCCACCAGGCCGAAGGCATGGGGAGAGAGTATGTTTAGTTGTCTCCACCAGGCCGAAGGCATGGGGAGAGAGTATGTTTAGTTGTCTCCACCAGGCCGAAGGCATGGGGAGAGAGTATGTTTAGTTGTCTCCACCAGGCCGAAGGCATGGGGAGAGAGTATGTTTAGTTGTCTCCACCAGGCCGAAGGGATGGGGAGAGAGTATGTTTGTCTCCACCAGGCTGAAGGGATGGGGAGAGAGTATGTTTTGTTGTCTCCACCAGGCCGAAGGCATGTGGAGAGAGTATGTTTGTCTCAAATCATCCAATTGCCATCGAAGGCGTAAGAAGAAATGGCACCATTTTTCACAGTGGCCGATTATAGCGCCACTAGGAGGCCAACATTAAACTGACCTGGACTGGTGGAGACCTGTGCCCCGAGGGGTACTTTTTCTACTTATAAGATGGTACCATTACTGACAGAGTGCTCTGTGTCTCAGAGCAGGTGAGCTGTGCATTTCTGCACATTTCTGAAACTTCCCTCATGGTGATGACGTCAGAGATTCCAATTCCCATATGAATAAAAGTAATCAGCAAACTGTGAATGTTGCATTGCCAGCCACGGTACAATCCATTTCCTATAGGTAACTACCATACAGTAACTGTCTGCCCACAGAGACCTGAGAATGAATGCAGCGATACAAGCTATATGTTTCCATGTGTTTCACTGCAAGCAGTACAAGCTACAAGCATCTTGTGCTTGGGCATAATTGGGTGTTGCTCCAATGTTATTTTCACACACGCACGCACGAATGCATGCGCACACGCACACGCACACACACACACACACACACACACACACACACACACACACACACACACACACACACACACACACACACACACACACACACACACACAGATTGATCTGGACAATGGAAAACGAGCATCAATTGAGAAGTATTGATTCCAGATCATATTAATGTCAAAACCTAATTTATGATGACCAACTCTCGACTTCTGTTCTTCCCTTGTATTGTTGAATAAAGGATTGTGCAACCAAAGCAATGGGCCTTAAGCCAGCCAGCTCACATACTATGATGTGGTTATATCAGCCTCTATCGGGAACATCTATAAACACACGGTTACAGTCTAACATTCCTTGAAATGGCTGTTCAGTTCAACTAAATAAAGCTGAGGATTATTATTGTTGGTAACTTCGGTGGGATGGAGGGAGGCAGCAGAGTGTTACGCTATGTACCCCCCCCCCCCCCCCCCCCACACACACACACACACACCCCTCCGTTCAGCACAAACAGTCCAGTCTGCAGGGAAATCAGTTGTTGAGCTGCAGCATTGCAACTCTGAACCGATCGTCCTCCTTCCAGACTGTCTGCTCCCATACGCCCTCCTCTCTCCTCTCTCTCCTCGTGTTGTCTTTGAAAGGCTCTCTGTTTGTTTTACCCTGCAGAGATCACCAGGAAAAGGTCTCTCTCTTTGATTCCGTTTCAAATAATGTATCAGTGCAGAGACTCTGCAGAGCAGAGGGCCTGTTTGTTGTTCACTTTGAAGAAAGAGGGCACAGCGTTGTGTATAGGAGTGATGTGTGCATTTCTCTGCTGAGACCTATACTCTCTGTCTGTCTGTCTCTGTGTGTGTCTGCCTGTCTGTCTGTCTGTCTGTCTGTCTGTGTGTTTGTCTATGTGTTTGTCTGTGTGTTTGTCTGTGTGTCTGTCTCACTCTCTCTCTCTCTCTCTCTCTCTCTCTCACAGTCTGTCTCTCTCCCCCCCTCTGCCCCTCTCTCTCTCTCTCTCTCTCTCTCTCTCCCCCTCTCTCTCTCACAGTCTGTCTCTCTCTCCCCCCCTCTCCCCCTCTCCCTCTCTCTCTCTCCCCCCCTCTCTCTCTCACAGTTTGTCTCTCTCCCCCTCCATCTCCCTCTCTCGCCATCTCCCTCTCTCTCTCTCTCTCTCTCTCCCCCTCCCTCTCTCTCTCTCCTCCCTCCCTCCATGTCTTACACCTCTTCCCCTCCAGCCAGGGGAAAAAGCCATTATGGTTTTGTAAGCCATTACATGATTCCCTCAGAAAAACAGAACACAGTCATCAGAAATTGGTTTCATTACCTTTTCCAAAAGGCTTGCTGAACAGTGCATAGACTCTAATGGCATGGTCGGTCCGTCCGACGCCATCCGTCTCCTGTACCCGCCAGCCGCCACCAACCAAAGCTTTCTCTTCCTTCCTGTGGGGGAGACGTGGGAGATAATCAATCATTTGGCGGTCTCTCACCGCGCTACCCTCCGCTGCTCGCCTGCACGGTACCATAATGAACACGGCAATCATGAAACAGATGAGGTTTCTTACAAAGGGTGTAATTCGAGGGACTTCCACAGTGTTGAAGCGTGTCTTTTGTTTCGGGGCTGAGGGCTAACTAACTACGACTTGGAGAGCTTCGGCGAGGCGCAGCGTTTGACCCTCACTGTGGTCCCTCTGTTGGAAATCATCATGATTAGATTTTCATTTGGATCTCTTTATAATTAGCCCATCGGCTAGTCTTCCAAGAGTTCAGTCGAATAAATAAAATCACACCCGTGTGAACTGAGTGGTGCAACTCCCCCACCGCCCCCCCCCCCCCTCCTCTCCTCTCTCTCATTAGCAGGCAACAGTGCAGCACTCTCTCTCTCTCTGTTTCTGGCACAACAGCACCCCTACTGGTACTCATTCTCGTGCTCATTAACGTCACAGACACACATAGGTGAAGACGGACAAAGCTGTTCCTTGGAGTGGTTGCACCACTCAAAAACATTACCGAATGCATTAATGATAAAAATAACCAAGTTATAGGCCTAGCTATTGCAGCATCAAAATACCACTCTACTCTCTCTCACAAACACACACACACACACACACCATGTTCCATAGGATACACATACCAATCTTCATGGTGGACTATGCATGGCAGGGTCGTCCTCATCTTGAGCCAGTGATGATAAACCGCATACCAATTTAATAGAGGGGCGGAATAAAGAAAATAAGTAATAATGAATCACAATAATAATAATAATACATAATTAGCTGGGACTAAAACACGTATGAACAGACATCCACCAATGCCCAGGTCACGTGCCTGCACACCGGTAGTAAGGATATGACAGGCCTACGCTAAATACAGATAACCTTGTGCTAATGCCCTAAAAGCACCCTGCAGTTTATCTAAGCACGACTAAACTTGGAGAGAAAGAAATGGGTAGAAAGCCAAAAAGATGTAACAATAATGAAACCTTGTTTGTTTGAGGCATGTGGGGACTACAGCACAGCTGTGCTTTTAACCAGGATGAAGTACCCACTCCTGGTGTTGCTCAATTAAAACGTCAATTAATTCCATAACTTAAAATAAATATATTATCCACTAGGTTGTACAGTATGTTACAATAAAACATACAAATAGGCAACATCTGCAGTGTGGTCTGCTTTTGATTGACGTTTAAATAAAATCAGACCCATCTGGAGTAGTGCGGTACTGTAGAAGCCTTCCTCCCTGGCCTGTGTGTGTCTGTGTGTTAGGCTGTGCAACAGTGACACTTGGTGAACAAACTCTATTTTCGTGCTCGGACACAGTCATGGACAGACAGACCCAGCCACACAAAAAAATATATTCATGATGAGACTATATTTGTAGCCCACATCTGTCAACCTTCGACCTGACAGGGTAGTCACCGCCCATTCAAGTTTGTATTCCCTGAACATTCAGCAGGTGTCAGTCTCCTACTGTATGTAGATGATTGACCAAGTTACACCAACACTGTGGGCATCACAACTTGTAGTTTGAGCCATTCAGTCAAGGTGGAATTGCACAAGAACCTTTGCACGCAAACACTTCAATCTGTGAGTAACTATATTGTTATGGAGACTTGTCCTACCTTAATTTTCAAGTCGCCGGGCTCAGAGACGGTGTAGTAGTTCAGACGCACATTCAAGGGTCCATTATTGTTTGCACACAGCGTTGTTTATAAAACAAAAACGATCAGCTTCGCTGTGTGTATGTGTAAATAAATCAGTGTGAATGTAAGAGTTAAATATAACGTAAACAAAACTATTCTCTTCTTATTTCTTCTTTCTATTGTGTTGTGGACTTGTTTATAATTATGTGGTCAAAAAACTGTTTGCTGCCGTCCTCGCTCACGCGTGTGCGTGTCCAAACATTTCCCCCCCGTCTGTCACACCCTCTCTCTTCCTTATCAAGAGGTTCCATCCTGCTGTGTGAGCTGTGGGCCTGTTGCAACTATTTCATAGCCCAAACAGCGGGGGGCAGCAACGAGTGTCCAAGCAAATCAATAAATAAGATAGAAATAACTAAATTGGCTGGCTCTAACAACTATATTCACACGGTTGACTGTATTGTCAACTGTAACAAGTCAATAAATGATATTTTCCCATGGTCTAGTCGTATGTGCTGCTGCTGCTCAGTATTAGTCAGCAATAACCCCATTTGTGCTTTGGGGGATCAACAAAAATTGCCTTACCCTCCTGTGTGATTGAGACATTTCAATCAGGTTACATTTCTGAGCAGTGGTCGCACCATGTGGAAACAGTGCCAGCTACTGGACAGTCATGTTTACTACACAGGTTTATGAAGTCAATGGAAGTCCATTAATCATAGTTAAGGTAAGGGGAAATGAGGTTATTAACCACTTAAACCTCATAACCCCATACATTGACAAGTCCATTGGGAGTTCCTCAGGGCTTTTATACTAGTGTATTAATATAAAAGAGCCGATCTACAAGCTTACAAAGCAAAATCTTAAGAGCTGTACATAAATATTCCTTGTCCCCATATGGTGTGACGGGAGCAGTGGACTACTGAAAGGCTAAGGATAATAAGGACAGTGTTGCCCTGAGCGCTGGTAGTGCTTTGTCACTGCCCCCTCCATCACTCTGAAAGTCCTCCCTGCCCATATGTCTGTCTGTCTGTCTGTCTGTCTGTCTGTCTGTCTGTCCACCATGGGGCCAAGAGCCTTCAGCCGCTCTGCCCCTCACCTCTGGAACTCCCTCTCTCCCCTGACATAAGAAACATGGACTCAATCACCTCGTTTCAAACGCACCCCAAAACCTCAATCTATGATTGATCTGTGTTTTCTGCTGCAAGCTATACTTTATTGTCTGCTTTCGCTTTCAACTGCGTTTTGTGTCTGTTAACCGTTTTTAACTTGTTGTACGGCGACCTTGAGTGCCCTGAAAGGCGCCTTATGAAATAAAATGTATTATTATTTTAGCACCACTGTACAACAAAGCATAAATAGTAATCAAAGCAGGCTATAGAAAACATAATTTAAGTTTCATTTGGAGAAAACAAATAGTAAAGAGAGGGCACAAAAAGGAATTATAATAAAGCGGTGTTTATTTATTCAATAAATAGTGAACATAGTGATTTTAAGATTCAAATGTATTATTATGCACGTGTAGATCATTTTAAAAGTGTTAATAAATATAATATATAATGAGTGCTCTTAGTGCAAAATCATTGTCTTGTGTCTGTTCCGTGAATTCCTGCAGAGAAAAGAACGATGTCATTATTCACAAAAATAATAAAATAGGACAATGCAATTTAGCCATGAATGTATCCCTTTTGTAACAGAGTGAATGAATGTAAATGGAATTCACGGGTACTTTTGGTTATACTGTACTGTATACGGGAAAAATGTAAAGTTTAATTTTAAGCCTTCCATATTGCCATTGTTATGCCATCCCATCTATAGTAATCTTCCACAAGAGCTACAAAGAAAAAGCAAGAAAAAGCACCTTGTGATTGTGATATCCTGTGTTTGATCAAGTGTTGTGATCTGACGCCGTTCTTCCGGCTTTCTGCGTCATGGATAATAACCTCCGTGGCGTTCCATGACCTCTCTGAAAGGAAAAGAGAAAAAGAGTTAGAAAACTGAACATGAATCCATTGATCTTGGTTTAGTTTACCATGTTATCAATAAGCTTATATTCACCAATGGCAAAACCCTGAAAGAGTTCATACCAGATAAAACTTTTTTTGTTTTGGGTCGAAAACCTTGCATGTCCAAAACCGTTCCTTTTTATTATAATTTTGTATTACATCTATACACGTCAAAGTAGGGCATTCATTTATGAAAAATAAAACCTTGTTGAAATATGGAGATGCAAGGTTTCTGCCTGACTGCAACGAGATGCAAGATCATAGACGCAAACCCCCAAGTGAAAATAGTCCATCTACAAGTTACAACGAGTCATTGGGAGCTTGTAGATTTTCTATTTTTACTCATATGACAATGTATATTTACAAACCTAAATCCTCTTTACGTAGTAAATATTCTGATGCTAAAAACTGTACTTTGTCTGCCCATTCTACTATCAGCAGATCTACAAGTTCAGCCAGAAATGGCAGATAGACAACCGGTCACGTTGCAACACGTAGTGAGCTTTTAGATCGGCCACGTCTGGCAAATGTTAACACCAGAGTGGCGGGTGCTATGGTCCAATTGGTTAAGTAAGTACATTTTATTTATAACAACAGTTACAACGTGCTGTACAGTGGTCTGGTAAACAAGGTAAAAAAACCAATCAATTAAAAAACACATTAATAACACGACGAGAAGAAAAGCTAAATAAAAAGACAACGAAACATTGGCCTGTGGTTAAGAGGGTTAAAAAAAAACAACCAATGAAACGTACCAGTGGGCCTCTTGTGTCCCATGTAGTGTCCCATGTTTCTCCTCTGGTCCTTCTGGGGCCCAGGCCCATGATGGGGCACGGCCAGGTTCTCCCTGTTCATGTCCCTCATGGCGTTGCTGTGGGCTCTCCGACGCGGGCCCTCCAGCGCCGCCGGGTGCTGCTGGAGGAGCTCGTCGCAGACGCAGTTCTTCTCCCCCAGCTTGGGGTACAGCGTGACGGGACACTTCTCAAAGTGCGGCCTGCAGCTCAGGGGCTTCTTGTGGTCCACGACGCCCCTCCGTTTGGGTCCCGTCAGGTGGTAGCTGTTCTCCGAGGTCTCGCCCTCCGTGTCGTCTTCGCGTCGACACGACGACGACCCGGGGGGGCCGTTCGGTCCGGAGGAGACTCTCCTCACCACCCGTTTCTTCACGTGGGACTTGCAGGCCTCGCAGGTCGGCAACAGGGCGTCGTCCAACGGTTGGAAGTTGAGGCCGTTTCTCTTGAGCAGCCGTGCGTCCAGTCCCGAGCCCGTGGACAGGCGGACCCTGTGTTTCGCTAGACATCTAGCGCAAATCTGATCGCCCCTGTAGCCGCAGGGGGTCGACATGTTCCCGTCAAACTTCCGTTTGGGGAAGCACTCGTGGTCGGAGACGCTCCTCCGGTCTACCATGCCCTTTGCATTGATCAGCTCTGCTTTGTTGGGCTTAAGGGCGACAGGATGCTCCTTAATGTCCAGGTCCAGTTTCCTCCCTCTGCCCGCAGGAACGTCCAGCGCTCGGCCGCTCAGGGTCTTACGCTGCTTCTGTGGCGTCCGCAGCACGTCGTCGTTGTTATAGTACGCGTGTTCAAAGTCAGCGAGGTCGTGGGTCGAGGGTAGGTAGGCAGGGAGAGACTCAAACGACGTATCCTGGGTGTCTTGGTTGTCCAGTTCCATTCTCTGTTGTGTGACAGGCTGGTCGTTATCCACCCACAGCGAATCGGGTGCAAGTGTCACCTCTGCGGTGGGGCCGACTTCTGATTTAGTAGGAACCACCTCTGTAACGCAGACGGTAGTGAGAGACAAACCAGTGACGGCGGGGTCCACAGCATCACCTGCGGCGGGCCCCACCTCCATCACGGGGTCCTGGTGGAATGGTGACATTATCTCCATCTGGGGCGCTGGCTCTTCCACCGGCACATCCTCTCTGGCCACCAGATCTTCTGCTAAGGGGAGCTCCTCTTCAACAGAGGGAGGGTCCTCCACAGGGGCCTCCAGGCACTGGTTCAACCAGTCGGCTGAAAGGATGCAGGTGTCTTCCAGTGAGGACGAAGGGATGCAGGTCTCTTCCAGTGAGGGGATACCAGAGTCTGCGGTTCGGGGGATACTAGGAGGTTCCAGATCCAGAGAGGGGACACGAGGGTCTTCCAAACGGGAGGTGACGGGAGAGTATTCCAAGTGAGGGACACAGGGGTCATCCAAACAAGGGATGCAAGAGTCTTCCAAACAGGGCACACACGATTCTTCCCGAGGGGGGACAAAAGAGACTTCCGGAGTGAGCATATAAGAGTGATCTAGTGTGGTGAAAAAAGAGTGATCGAGTGAGGGGGTGGTGCAAGAGACGCTGTCGAATGACCACAAGTTCAAATCCATCTTCTGACGCTCTTCCAGGTCCGTCGTGTCAAAGGGCAGATGGATGACCTTAAAATGGTCCGTCTTGGAAGTCCTGGCGGTCGTGTTCAGACCCGTCTCGCGTGTCATCAATTGGTCATCGTCGCGTGCCGGTAATGCACCGTCCAAAGCCACGCTCGCATAAGGCTCTCTCTGGGATCTGGATTCCTCCAGAGCAGGGGGGGGCTGGTCAGCAGCACCGCTGCCCCAGGGCGGCGCCACCAGCAGGAGGTCAGGACAGGCCTGGAAGTCCTGATCCTCCGGTTCACCCTCCTCTGGCACAACATGGCCCTCTCGGAGGGTGGCGATGGAGCTGCACTGGACCACGTTACGGGAGTACTGCTGGACTAGCTCGGACCTCTCGTTGTGGGAGTACTGCTGGACTAGCTCCGACCTCTCGGGAGAGCTCAGGATGTTGAGTCCCATCGGGGTACTGCAACATTCAATCGTCACCTCTTCCGTCTGGATTACATAGCTGCTCTTCGCAGCCGGAGCAGCTGCCCTCGTAGCAGAAGAATGGCGGTCTGCTAGACACGTTTTGTCCTTCACGGCCGAGGCTGGAGAGAGAGGGCGGCAGGTGGCGGCAGAGCTACTAGTCACAGTTTTACCGTCGTTACTGTAAACGGGAGGTCCATTCGAGGCTTTAGCAGCGTCAGAGTGTGGGCTATTATTGGACCTGTGGGGTACCGTCAGGGGCTCGGTTTGGACCTCGGAGCTGGTCATCTCTCTGGCGGGCCCGTTGTGCTGGTAGCGGAGCCTACGGGAGTGGTACGCCATGGTCTGGTAGTGGTGGGGGTTGAGCATGCGTCTGTAGTCCATCAGATGAAGGTGGGTCTGGGGCAGGACGTAGCCGGGTGGTTCCAGGTACGGACTGGGCTGATACTGGGGCATCATCTGCATGCCATATCCTTAATGACAAGAACAAAAGATATACATGAGTAAGAGTAGAGTAACAATAGGGCACAGCACAAAGAAGGCTTGGGTGGCCTGCAACTTGTAGATTGTAAATTGCAGGTTTACTTCTTTGGCAAGTTCGGATAATTTACTGGTACAGCATGACAAATTCAATACAGTGATTATAAATAAAATAAAATCACAACCGTGTGAAGTGAGGGGACTTCAAGCTAAAGGGAACCCTTTTGTGTTTTATTAATGCTTTAGCTATTTAGAAATAGCAGATCTACAAGCTCATAGCTATTTTTGAAAAATTTGCAATATTCTTCTAGCTAGTGAACATTTTTAACTCAAATCTTTGCTTCTCCAGGCGGTCCCTGGAACAACATATTTTCAGATTGGGGTCGGAGGCCAAATACATATGTTTGGGGTCCTTGACATGAAATAGTTTGAGAACCACTGACATAGAAATGAGGTTTTTCAGAAAACTGTCCAATTTAGAATCATCTTCAGGTCTAATTAAATGGGTTAAAGCAAACATTAAAAGGTCCATAGACTTGGCTGCCAGTGCCACACATAACGTCATGTCTGAAAACCAGATGTTGACGGGGATAACGCCCCTCAAAAACAAGAGCACAAGGCAACATAGCAACAGAGACCAAATTACACTCAACACAAACTTCCTTCAATGAGCACATTAAATACACAGATTGAGTGTCTTTACCAGCCCCCACCAAGCGGCAGTGTTGATTTCGTCAACTAAAACTAAGACGAGAAATGTTCATCGACTACCTTTTTTCACTGACGAAAACTAAATAGAAACTAAGCTACGATGACTAAAACCAAGACTAAATAATATTTAGTCTTGGTTTTAGTCATCGTAGCTTAGTTTCCATTTAGTTTAGTCTAGTTTTTATTTGACAATTGTCAACATATGTTGACAATTGAATGCCACAGACGAATAACAGTCTAAGTCCACACTATTGATCCATAATGTATAAATGATATAAGGGTTCAGGACAACGAGGCCTTTTCGTGGAGGGGTCAGAATGAAATTTGGACTTAGACTGTTTTTCGTCTGTGGTACTCAATTGTCAAATAAAAACTAGACTAAACTAAGATGGTTGCATGCTGAAAATAGCCATTTTCAGCAAGTGTAAAATCTGTCATTACGACGGCATCAATGCCCACCAAAATAATTTTTAGTCGACTAAATCAACTGTAGTCGACTAAAACATTCCAATATGACTAAAACTAAATGAAGTTTCAGTCCAAAGACTATGACTAAACTAAAATAGAAATGCCAGCCCTCTGAATCTTGTGGAAAAGTTGATCTATTAAACTACCGGTAAACCAAATGCATGTTTTCTGCCATAACTTTCAAATTAATATGAAACTAAATGACTAAGAGCTGACCCCAAGTCGCAGCAATTACTGCTACAAATTAGAATTCTGCCGATATTAATTAGTGTTCCATTTGAGCTGTATGGAACACATGCAATGAAAAAATGAAAAACTAGTACTAAGTACAATTGAGGTATTTGTACTTTACTTGAGTATGTAAAATTCATATTCTTCACATTAACCACTTCAGCCCTATATAATGCAATTAGTACAAAACGCGAGTACTTTCCCCCCACCACTGTGTACACTAGCACATGTTATCAAACAAACAGTGTTGTCACTCACCTAGCCCTGCATGGGTATCCACATAGGGTACCATGGGGTTGTAAGGCATGGCTACAGGTTATCTTAACACTCACCTAGCCCTGGATATCCACAGGGTTGTAAGGCATGGCTACAGGCTATCTTAACACTCACCTAGCCCTGGGTATCCACAGGGTTGTAAGGCATGGCTACAGGCCATCTTAACACTCACCTAGCCCTGGGTATCCACAGGGTACCATGGGGTTGTAAGGCATGGTTACAGGCTATCTTAACACTCACCTAGCCCTGGATATCCACAGGGTACCATGGGGTTGTAAGGCATGGTTACAGGCTATCTTAACACTCACCTAGCCCTGGATATCCACAGGGTACCATGGGGTTGTAAGGCATGGCTACAGGCTATCTTAACACTCACCTAGCCCTGGGTATCCACAGGGCACCATGGGGTTGTAAGGCATGGCTACAGGCTATCTTAACACTCACCTAGCCCTGGGTATCCACAGGGCACCATGGGGTTGTAAGGCATGGCTACAGGCCACTGAAGGTTATCTTAACACTCACCTAGCCCTGGGTACCCACAGGGTACCATGGGGTTGTAAGGCATGGCTACAGGCCACTGAAGGTTATCTTAACACTCACCTAGCCCTGGGTATCCACAGGGGACCATGGGGTTGTAAGGCATGGCTACAGGCCACTGAAGGTTATCTTAACACTCACCTAGCCCTGGGTATCCACAGGGGACCATGGGGTTGTAAGGCATGGCTACAGGTTATCTTAACACTCACCTAGCCCTGGGTATCCACAGGGCACCATGGGGTTGTAAGGCATGGCTACAGGTTATCTTAACACTCACCTAGCCCTGGGTACCCACAGGGGACCATGGGGTTGTAAGGCATGGCTACAGGTTATCTTAACACTCACCTAGCCCTGGGTACCCACAGGGGACCATGGGGTTGTAAGGCATGGCTACAGGTTATCTTAACACTCACCTAGCCCTGGGTACCCACAGGGGACCATGGGGTTGTAAGGCATGGCTACAGGTTATCTTAACACTCACCTAGCCCTGGGTACCCACAGGGGACCATGGGGTTGTAAGGCATGGCTACAGGCCACTGAAGGCTATCTTAACACTCACCTAGCCCTGGGTATCCACAGGGTACCATGGGGTTGTAAGGCATGGGCATAGGCATGGCCATGGCAGGCCACTGCAGGTTATGCATGGGGATGTACGGCTGATGAGAGGGCTGGACGTAGAAGAAGGGCTTGTGGTGCTGCGGAGGCCGGTAGTGGTGGTGAGGAGGGTTCTCCTGGGTTCTCGGACCACCACCACCTCCGTAAGGCCCCTGAGATGTCTGCTGCTGAGGAGGAGGAGGGTCCTGTGGCCCCTGGGCGGCCTGCTGAGGCTCCTGGGGTCTCGGTGGAGCTCCTCCGTATAAAGGGCCCTGTTGAGATGTCTGCTGCTGTGGGCCTCCTCCGGGCAGGTTGGTCGTCGGACCACGAGGTCCCATGGCAAACGTTTGATTCAATGTAGACACAGGAGCTTCCATATCTGTGTGAAAGAAAGATACATGTGGTTACAAGAGGTCTGGATTCAACAAAACAAATCACAAATCACAGCAGGAACAGAGATAATGGAGGAGAGAGAGAGAGAGAGTACAATGTTTGACAATCATAGCTTCAGGCTAAAACCAGTGTTAAGAGCATTTATCACTAAATTCATTGAAAGCCCATGAATAATTTAAGGGTAATCTTGAACAGTGCAAATTAAAGCATGTACACACTAGTAACAGTACTGTAGGTTGTGAAGGTTTTACATACATGAAAACTTGAACGGTGCGTCTATCAAAGCACCACAGCTGCCCCAGCTATCACTTATAAACAACAGACAAATCAGAGGTTGAACTCACATCAGCTGCTGTACCCGAACAAGCCAATGAGAATTGAGAACACGTTTTGCTGGATCTGGTTGGACCACACTGTGATGTTTCAGGTCACCTGACGAGGAAACAGGAGAGGTCTGCTCTAGCTGAATTAAGCTGAATCAAGCTTCACTTGATTTTATGTTCTGTAATTTGAAGACAGAGAAGAGGGACAATATGAATTTAAGTGAAGACCTGCTACTTGCTTGCTCGTGTGTGTGTGTGTGTGTGTGTGTGTGTGTGTGTGAGAGAACACACAGCTTTCAATATAATACCAAGTTTATATAATGTACATACGGTATGAACCGGTGTGTACTTTCTTATATTTTGAAGGTGCTTTCTTGTATTAGCTTTCATTATTATATACACATACATGTGCAGTATAGCGTACTAATTGAGTCTAAAGGCATATTTATATTCCAATTTTAGGTGGTTGGTAAAAACAGAGAGATGTGTTTGGGTGAGTCGCTCATCACTGCAGTGTGACGTCATGTTGTAGTTTTCGGTAGTCACCTTAAATTATCACCTAAAACTGGAGTATGAATATGCCTCACATCTGTCACATTTGTCAGAAATAGCTAAAACAAAAAAGAATCTACAATCTTGTAGATTCTACAAGCTTGTACAGTAAATCGTCCATTTTCACTGCATGACATTTCTATGATCTATTCTTGTATAAAATAATGTTAAAGGGCTAAACCGGATAAAGACAACATTGACACTTTGGTCCTTATAGAAGACAGATGAAGACTTCTGTGCTGAAGGTCTTTAACACAGCACTGGGATTCCCCTCCCACCCAGTGCCGTCTCTATGATCAATTATATCTATGCTCAAACCAAGTGGAAGTGTGTTGGGTGAGTGGCGAGGAGCTAGTTTCAAAAAGGGGGCTAGTCTACTACATAACCAAGAGGGTACTGTACCTCCGGTCCCGAGCACCATCAACCTATATGTATTGCTGTATCTGACAGTAGGCCTTAATCTGTATCTTTGTAACTGTAACTGCTGAAATTCCCCTGCAGGATCAATAAACGTATCAATCCATCAGTCACACTTTTTTTTCCTTTTTTTAGATATTCCCCAGGGGGAGATCCAGGGTGTTCCAGCAGAAAATAATTCAAAAATAAACTCCTCCAACAATGCACCATATTCAACCTTTTACCCTACAGCACAGGTTCTTAATGTTGGGTGCCATCTAGCCTCGGAAACCCAGACGTTTTCATTTCCTTTATTTATTTATCTAGATATAGATCATACATACAGCACACTTTACAAACACCGTAAAACATTTGGGGAAAGCAAAAGATAGTTGATGAAGTCAAACTTGGATCTTATTTAATAATTTTATTTATTGGGCTTGTCCCGCAACAGTGGAAAATCATCTGCAAAAATAAGCCAGCGCTCCATCTGCTGGTGCATGTGCAATTATTTATGCTGAACAGTGTAAATCATCTCAAAATTAATCCATCCATCCCTTATTTTCTAACAAAAACCTAAAGATCTCCAGATCTTGTGCAGTGCAGTGTGCATGTCACCAATTTAAAGATCTCCACATATTGTGCAGTGCATTGTCACCATGCAGTGCATTGTGCATGTCGCCATGTAAAGATCTCCACATCTTGTGCAGTGCATTGTGTACGTCACCATGCAGTGCATTGTGCATTATGTGCACCACGTGGTCAAAATATCTTCTTCATATACATTAACACCTTGGTTCGCCTCTGTTGGAACCTGACAGACAAAACAAACAAACAAAAGACACAATGAGTAATATTAGTAGCATAGATTATACCACTTTCCAGACACTTTCTTCAATACACCAACCATCTAAAGTCAAGGTGTTATAAAAACCAGGAGGTTCCCAAACGTTTACATGCCAAGGACACCCAAATGGAGCGGACGTAGAATACGCACATCGACAGGCTGGGTGCTGGGCTAAAGACACTTTAGTAGAGAGTGGATACAAGAAAGGTACAAGAAAGACGTTCTTTATTTGTGACTAAATTTGACTGAGGGATTTCTTTTTAATTTTCGTTTTTTCATGTCATATGAAAGCAGGGAATCATAGCTTCAAATTGACATATTGGTTGTTCAGTTTGACCCACCAGTTTTGGAGATATGGCTTATAGAGTAATCATGTCTTGCAGATAAACAGCGAGTTGAGAAAACAGGCTTGAAAGGTTCACTTCTGTGGTCTCTAACATTACACCTAGCTACATGTTTAAGCATTTATTTCATATTTACATGTCGATTTCAGCTCTGACATGCTCTAGTATGTGAAGAGTCTGCCTGTGCTATTAACTCATTTTTGAAGATAAAAAGGAAAAAAAGTTTTTCTCCTCTGGTGAAAAGCTGGAATTTGCGCGATGGCAGTCTCTCAGTCAAATCTGGTGACATTTGTAAATTCTCTGACAACGTTTCGATCTTCATCAGGTCATGTGGGACCCCCAAGGACACCTAAATAGCCATAAGCTCTGGCTGTAGCCTATGATTATTATTGTGAAAAGGCTATCTTGTAGATTGAATAGCCAATCCACGAGCTTGTGAGCCTGTAGATTGCAATTATTAAAAAAATGTGGGCAAAATAAATAGTGACAAGTTTAAAGTTCTTAAATTGGCACAATAGTCTTATGACACACACACACACACAGGTTCTATGTTCCCCAGGTTCTATGTTCCCCAGGTTCTATGTTCCCCAGGTTCTATGTTCCCCAGGTTCCATGTTCCCCAGGTTCTATGTTCCCCAGGTTCTATGTTCCCCAGGTCCTATGTTCCCCAGGTTCTATGTTCCCCAGGTTCTATGTTCCCCAGGTCCTATGTTCCCCAGGTTCTATGTTCCCCAGGTTCTATGTTCCCCAGGTTCTATGTTCCCCAGGTTCTATGTTCCCCAGGTTCCATGTTCCCCAGGTTCTATGTTCCCCAGGTTCTATGTTCCCCAGGTTCCATGTTCCCCAGGTTCTATGTTCCCCAGGTTCCATGTTCCCCAGGTTCTATGTTCCCCAGGTTCTGTGTTCCCCAGGTTCTATGTTCCCCAGGTTCTATGTTCCCCAGGTTCTATGTTCCCCAGGTTCTGTGTTCCCCAGGTTCTATGTTCCCCAGGTTCTATGTTCCCCAGGTTCTATGTTCCCCAGGTTCTATGTTCCCCAGGTTCTATGTTCCCCAGGTTCTATGTTCCCCAGGTTCTATGTTCCCCAGGTTCTATGTTCCCCAGGTTCTATGTTCCCCAGGTTCTATGTTCCCCAGGTTCTATGTTCCTCAGGTTCTATGTTCCCCAGGTTCTATGTTCCCCAGGTTCTATGTTCCCCAGGTTCTATGTTCCCCAGGTTCTGTGTTCCCCAGGTTCTGTGTTCCCCAGGTTCTGTGTTCCCCAGGTTCTATGTTCCCCAGGTTCTATGTTCCCCAGGTTCTATGTTCCCCAGGTTCTATGTTCCCCAGGTTCTATGTTCCCCAGGTTCTATGTTCCCCAGGTTCTGTGTTCCCCAGGTTCTGTGTTCCCCAGGTTCTATGTTCCTCAGGTTCTGTGTTCCCCAGGTTCTATGTTCCCCAGGTTCTATGTTCCCCAGGTTCTGTGTTCCCTAGGTTCTATGTTCCCCAGGTTCTATGTTCCCCAGGTTCTATGCTCTCCAGGTTCTATGTTCCCCAGGTTCTGTGTTCCCCAGGTTCTATGTTCCCCAGGTTCTATGCTCTCCAGGTTCTATGTTCCCCAGGTTCTGTGTTCCCCAGGTTCTATGTTCCCCAGGTTCTGTGTTCCCCAGGTTCTATGCTCTCCAGGTTCTATGTTCCCCAGGTTCTGTGTTCCCCAGGTTCTATGTTCCCCAGGTTCTATGTTCCCCAGGTTCTATGTTCCCCAGGTTCTATGTTCCCCAGGTTCTATGTTCCCCAGGTTCTATGTTCCCCAGGTTCTATGTTCCCCAGGTTCTATGTTCCCCAGGTTCTATGTTCCCCAGGTTCTGTGTTCCCCAGGTTCTATGTTCCCCAGGTTCTATGTTCCCCAGGTTCTATGTTCCCCAGGTTCCATGTTCCCCAGGTTCTATGTTCCCCAGGTTCTATGTTCCCCAGGTTCCATGTTCCCCAGGTTCTATGTTCCCCAGGTTCTATGTTCCCCAGGTTCCATGTTCCCCTGGTTCTATGTTCCCCAGGTTCTATGTTCCCCAGGTTCTATGTTCCCCAGGTTCTATGTTCCCCAGGTTCTGTGTTCCCCAGGTTCTATGTTCCCCAGGTTCTATGTTCCCCAGGTTCTATGTTCCCCAGGTTCTATGTTCCCCAGGTTCCATGTTCCCCTGGTTCTATGTTCCCCAGGTTCTGTGTTCCCCAGGTTCTATGTTCCCCAGGTTCTATGTTCCCCAGGTTCTATGTTCCCCACTTACATTAGGGTTTAGGGTTAGCTAGGTTTCTGGTTTAAGGACTTTAGTGTTTTGTACTATACAATTGTATGTATAAGTAAGTACAGAACAAAGAATGTTTGTTTTTGCCATCTTTGTTGAAGAGTCTGAGCAATTATTTTATGCCAGTGTTCATTTTTAGTTGGCTAAGACTAGATAGTTTAAGTAGCCTATAGGCAGGCCTAAAAGTTCAATGGATTGTTCAAAGACTGCAGAGCTTAAATCAGAATTTGCTACTAAAAGTAACACTAAGACTAAGTTGCTAAAATACTTTTAGTCTTACTAGAATTACTAAAGTTTAGGTTTCTGGTTTAGGTTTATTTTGCATGGTGGGGAACATAGAACCTGGGGAACATAGGTACGCTTCCGTATAATTTAACGAAGGCTAGTGTAAAAAACTGTTAATTGCACAACCTCTCTCCCTGTGAAATGGCGGTTCCTCGTCGTCACCGTCGTCACCCTCGTGGTCGTGGTCTCCGTGCTGTCTGTGGTACGCCGCTGGTTTGTCGTCACCGTCGCGGTCTCCCCGCTGTCGTTGGTACCCCGCTGTTTTATCGTCACCATCGTGGTCTCCCCCTCGCTGTCGTTGGTAGGACACTGCTGGCTTGCAGGACACTTTCCTCAGCATCTCTATTGCAGTGCAAAGGACCACACCTGAATCAACAGGGGTTTAACTAGTACTGCACAATTATTATTATCCAATCGATAACTACAGTGTTCTATGATCCATCCATCAAAATTAAACATGGCTACTAATCTTCATTTCGCCCCCAGGAACAGCTGGAGAAGGAGTATAGACGATGCCATGCATTCCCAATGGTTTAAAAAAAAAAAAAAGCCAATTCGAGTCGTGATAAATCATGACAATAAACAATATTTTGTGTTTATTGTCACAAAGTGACAACCTGCCTTTTTTTTCCTTCTTTCTAATACTTTGTTCGGCCCAAAAAAAGCTGTTTGTTGTCATGATTTGTGACAACTCGAGTTGGCTTTGTACGATCGAGGCTTAAAAGGTCTTTAAATAAATACTTTTTGAAAAGTCTACGATGAAAATGAACGGAGAATTATTTTCCGGGTCTTTTGAGGGGGCGGGACTGCGACGCTCTATCGAGACTGAAATGGCAGAGAGTGAGCTCAACTGGGGAGACCTCGAAAGAACAGCTAAAAGCAGAGTGAAATGGAGGACATTTGTGACTCAAGTCACTAATCTTCATACGAGGAAGAGTTCTCTCTGCTACAGTGATAATTTTCATCTGCCTCAACGTCTTTTATATTTTTTTGAGGGGCGCTATCCCCGCCTGTCATATGGCAGCCAAGTCTATGGACACTAAAAGTGTTACAATTCGTATTTCGGTTTCCCTTTTAGGCTTTGTAATCACACATTGCACAGGGCAGATTTGACGAATAACTTCAATATGCAAAGAAATCACATTTAATACATTTTTATACATATTTCTTTCTCCCCAAATGTACAAAACAGCGGAAATAGTTGATCTACAAGCTTACAATACATCACAAAGTGACGTGTTGTAAGCTTGTAGATCTTCCATTTCTATTTAAAAAAAAATGTATGGACATTTTTCAACATGGAAACGATTGACGATTATGCAAAAAGGAATTTACCTCATTACCTCAAATAATTGCGATCAGGCAATTATTAATAATTGTGACAGGCCCTTGAGGGTCATTAGTTAGACATGGGTTAAGGTTAGGTTTAGGTGTGCTGCCCCGTGGGAGGTTAGGTTTAGGCTGAGGGTTTGAGATAGGTTGTAGTTGTAGGACTAATGACTGGTCTAACCAATGACTACTAGTCTAAACCAAAAACTGTCTAAACTAAGTACTGCACCTCTTTGAGGCCTACTGTATGTATGTATGTATGTATGTATGTATGTATGTATGTATCGTACCTTGTCTTTGCAGAGCGGTCTGTAGTCTCCTCTTGGGTTTCACGTCACTGTAGTCCCACCTGCCAGGGTCTGAAACATGGTCTGAAGTGGCTACATGGTCTCTGCAAGGTCCATCTAACAGAGAGAACAAAGGCGTCACCGTGTTGGTAAAGCATGGCAATGGTCCGGTCCGGTAGACCGATATAACCACGTCAAATCTAGCAGCCCCATTATTATTCTGTCCCCTGTACTGTACCATGTTGATCTGTTCCTGTATTGTAATGTATTGTATTGTGTTTTTGTATGGATACAGTGTTGGGTGCTTGCACATACTGTATGCACACATGGCATCAACGCATGGTGTTGTGTGCTGGCACACTATACACACTGTCTTTCTTTTATCATTCATTTTTTAAGAGCCTGCCCAGGGACTACAGATGAGATTTAGCTTTGGCTAACTCTGGCCCATTTACATTGTGAAAACGGCTGTTGTTGATTAATGAGCTTTGTCCCCGTCAAATAAATAAATAAATAATGGCTATGTCAAAATAGCAGATCTACAAGCTCACAATGCAACGCATACTGTACCAGCTGGACACGCCGTCATGTACAGTACGATTGGAAAAATCTGTCAGATTTAAAGAAAAAAGGAGCGCTCGTTTTCTTCACCGTCTCTCGTCGATACAGAACAGACTTACCTTGGCAGGTTTTATTCTGCGAGCCGCTGTCGGTGACTTCGTCGACGTCTTCCGCCATCTCTCCCTCACAGAGTTCCGAGCGCCCCCCTTGCTGCTTCACCGTGTTGGAGGACTCTTGGCACTGGCTTCTTTTACAGGAATGATGATGCTGTGACGCATGTCGCTGAGAGAGAGAATGGGCCTTCCTCAGCACGGCGTGCTTCCTCACAAACACTCTGGACGGAAGCTCGCAGCCTCTGTCCAATCGGCATTCTTCGTCCGAGTCGGCGGCTTCGTCGTCTTCGTATGACTTCGGGCTGTGAGCTTTGCCCCGGGTCGTCCCCTTCGCTATGCTCGTCCCACAGCAGGCACACAGGAACTTCTTGGAAGGCGCCGGCCTCACGTCCCCGGCCCCCTTAACCACATGGGGGGACCGGTCGCTGACCTCCGTGAGCATCCTGCTCCTCGGATACCTCGGGAAAAGGTCCATGTCTTCAAAGTCGGTGGAGAACATCTCGTCCCGGGAGGAGAGCTCGTCCAGGGAGGGGCTGAGGACGCTCAGCCGCCCGTGGGTGGAGGGCGTGCGTAGGTAGGGGTAATAGTACGGGGACACCGGGGAGGAGAGGCGGCCGGACCGGACGGGCTTCGGTGGTCCTCCGCAGAGCACCGGACTGTCCCCCAGCAGCGCTCCGCTCGTCAGGACCTTTTCAAAGGGCAGCTTGAGGATCTGGTTGCTTAATTCGTCGTCCGCTTCATCTGGAGAGCCTGCAGTGCGACCGTCTGCGTTTGAGAACTTGTCACCGGTCGTCGTCACCCCTTTACAGGTCTGCTGTTCAGTGGACGAGGGAGAGAGCGGCTGCTGAGTCGAAGAGTTGATCCATTTCAGGAGCTCGTCGGCGTCACGCCTGCAGATGTCCGACTCGTCCGACTGCTTGTCCGAGACTTCCGCTTTGGGTTTCTCTGCCGTCTGCGGCGCGTCGTGGCGCTGCTCGTGGACAGACGAGCTGTCGAGGGGCATGTCCTCTTGATAGCCCACCGACCAGCAGCCCCGACGGCCCAGATCCTCCAGGCTTCTTCGGCTGGATTCTCCGTCATAGACTGCTGCGGTGGAGTCACTCAACGTCACAGCCGGAGACTGCAGATTGCTGCCCTCACCGGCCCCGCCACCGCCCTTCTCCTCTCCCGGGGAGAAGAGTCCAGAGGACTGGGACGCCACACCCGAGTCCAGCTCCTTCTCACGTCCTCCGTCCCTCTCAGCAGCAGCCAGATCGCCGGTCCCGAGCTTCCCCAGGCATTCGATTAGTTTGGCGATGGCGTCACTGGGGTCTGTCTGAGCCTCGGAGCAGGCCATCTCGCGGTGCACCTGATGAGACGGAGGGGGATATTGATGTTGATAATGTTGTTGTTGTTGTTGTTGTTGGTAGTGTTGGCGAAACGGAATGTCGCCACCTGCAGGAGGCAGGTGGAAGTGTGGCTCAAACATGCGCCTGTAGTCCATGGGATGCATCTGGGGGCCTTGGGGGAGAACGAAGCCTGGGTACTGCATGTACTGGTAGGGGGGGACGTACGGACGGCCGAAGTTATAGCCTACGGGAGACAAAAGCAGGAGGCAGGTGGGTAAGGTATGGACGGCCAAAGTTATATCCTTCAGGAGACAAAAGGGCAACGTCATCGATTTGTAACCTGATCTAGTGTTGTATTGGGAGGACAACAAGGAAAGGAGGAAGAAGAGTGAAAAAGAAATCACACCCGTGTGAACCGAGTGGTGCAACTCCCCTCTCCCCTATCCTCCTGCCCACCCCCCCCCCCTCCCCTCTCTCTCTCTGTGTCTCTCATTAGCAGGCAACAGTGCAGCATTGGGTCTCTCTCTCCCTCCCTCTCTCTCTGTGTGCCACTTTTGCCCCTACTGCTACTCATAGTCACACACATAGGTTAATAGGTTAACAGTTTAACACGGACATTGCTGTTCCTTGTAGTGGTTGCACCACTCCAAAAAGAAAAGGAGGAAAGGAAAAAAAAAAGTACAACGAGTACAAACAGCATTATGACTCAACCTCAAATAGTCCAGTTATCCACACCCTTACAATACATCTGGAGTTAGTCCAGTCAGATGGAGCTCATAGTACTAAAAGATGAGACGCTGCCAATGTTTGCAAACATTCTCAACAGATACTGCTCGGTAACATTCAGGTACAGTAGACCTACTGTACCTCCAGGTGGTCCGTAGAGGTAGGGGTTGTGTGGCATGTGCCAGTGCTGCTGGTGGTGGTGGGGGGGGTACGGCTGAGACGGTGGCTGAACGTAGAAGAACGGTCTGGGATGCTGTCCGCCCCCCGCGGAGTGTGTTTGATCTATACAGTGTGCAACAAGTCAGTTTGTCAGAAACAAGTACAAGACAAATGCCTTAGCCTTGCATTCAAGACTGATTTAATACAAGGTAATTAGGACCCGTCTGTGGCGACATGTTTTCCACAACAACAGACCAGGCTGTCAGCCGGAATAACCCCCGGCTCTGTGGTACCTGCTTGGGCTACGGAATGGTTCAGTGTCTCCGGGACAAAATGTGGTCAGTAGGGCACAGATTTTAATCACCATTTTAGCAGCACTATGGCCCCTGTATTTCCGGTCTCTGTTTCTAGTCTTGGTCAGGCGTCTGAAGTCTGCATTAATCCAGGCCAGCCGATATTCATTCATTCATTCACTCACTCACTGCATTAATCTGTCTAAACAAGTTTACTTACATCTCCCCTCGGCTCTCCCTACTTGTAACAATCAAGCATGCACTTATATTAACACTCAACATAAAGCCACAGTTATCTCGTCTACTGGGCTCACTCTGGACTTTATCATTCCATAGTTTTCTATACAGAGGAATCTTGATCTTGTCAAGAGCCTTCATTAACTCTGACCCAAAACAACTTTACATAACTTTATACATATGTCCTTGCTGGTCTTCCTCTGTCAATGTCAAACATGTGGTGCCACTATAATCAACACCACCAACCAGGGTTTGCAAAACATGAGTAACAAACATCCCTCTTTATAGAGAAGTAGAACAACAGAACAGACTATAGGCAAACTATATGCTTTAGTATAGGTTATGCTTAACCGTTACAAGTAGGGGAAAGTAGACAATTGTAGGGCTTCCCATAGAATAGATTAATCCATTTGGTGTTAGTCGATTATTACTCGTTCTCTTTTTAAATAGTTCCCCCCTGGATATAGGCTACAGAGTGAATTTAATGAAAAACAGCATTGAGTATGCGATTTAAAGGAGTGCTTTTACATTATTACACTTCGTAAACTAATTCACCTCACTCACAGATTAGATTGTTGATACAATTATTGGTTATTATTAGTCAATGGCGGTCCTAAGGTTTTACAGGGACCATGCAGTGTATGTGAAATCTGCAAGATATTAATGGCATTATAGAAAACATGAAGTAGCCTGATGTTTGAGACACAATAAGCCTAAATAAGATTGTCTATTGATTGAACATTATCCAATTAATTATTAACCTGCTAAAAAAAGATCTAGATTGGGAAACTTAAGTAACCATTACCGTCCATCTTCTCACACCTGCGTGATGAAACGTTCTCGAAATCTCGAATAATAGGCTATAGTGGTTCTTAAAACATCCCAGAACGAGAAGCAATAGCGACCTCAAACACTCCCATGTAATCTAATCTAGTATAGGTTAGGTTACAAGTACAATTCTTTGTATCGTTTGGTTTCATTCACGCCGAGGAAACAGCAGCTAGTCTGCCTGAACGCCCATCTATAATAATGTGTAACACCTGCTTGACCTGCGCGCTGATGATGATGATGGGCTGTTTGTTCAACACTTCCTAGTTTTGGTCGCCAGAGGGCAGTATTTCGCCTTCGCAGGATATCTGTCTTTTAAATTGCATCAAAATGATTTTGAGGCTAATGTTGTGTAGTGTACAGTAGAGCGTCAATAGCCTATATGTTGCATTTGTATGTGCATTGGGCCTGTATACTTTAACCCATTCACACAACGGTGGCCATGAATGAACCGGTAGGCCAATTTGATTGACATTGTTGTTGTTTCCCTCAATTGTTTCTTATTTACTTTCAATATTATTGTCACTCTTTATTTATCTTTTATAGGAAAATAACTAATTGACTGAATGGATCTTATTAGCCCTGACAGCGTCGGAGAGGAACAGGCACTGTCAGATCAGTTACGCAAATCGAATCCCTTGGAATCCACATGAAAGAAATGCATTCTGAGAAGGAAGACATGGCAGTGTATCCCAAGCCGTGCATATCCACAGCTTCCCAAGCCGTGCATATCCACAGCTTCCCAAGCCGTGCATGAGCCCTGAACATGTTGCCATTCCAAAAAATTACAATTTAGTATACTATAGTCTGGAATAAACACACAATGAACTCCTGATCATATTATTAGGTCAAACAGCAGTTCCAGTCAGGTATTATTTCTCATATAAACTGATCACGTTCTGTAGTCGACTAGGCCTATACAACTGTGATTTAGGGTGACCAGATCTAAACAGTTCATTTGAGGGACAGACAGACATATTGCTTGTGTGGGACAACTGGACAAAACACATCTTGCAGGAAAAGAGAGAATGAGAGAGCTTTACAACAGAAAGCCAAGGGGACTAACAACTATTATGGCATTTGAACACTGATGCCCACCAGTCACAATGTGGGACAGGGTCTCAATTTGTGGGACACCTGAAAAGTCTTGGAAATGAGGGACTTTGCACTCCCATGCAAAGGGGGACATCGGGTCACCCTACTGTGATTTTCTTTTCTTTTTTAAGCTTTGAGTATTTCCAGTTTTTCAATACTTTATAGTTTATATGGTACTTCTACTCATAGGCAAACATATTTGCTTTAATACGTTTCTTTTAGATGTAGTCTATCAATCCACATCACTTCACCAAAAACAGCCCATCTACTATACAGGCTCCCAACACAGTGAAAAATATAGATGCTGTGATTCAAATGAACAAAACAGTTTTGTTTTAACCAAGTGCAAGTTAAACTAGCCCATCTACAAACTATCAATTAATTGAGCTTCAGCTTGTAGCTTGTAGAGATGGCGATATATATATATATATATATACACACACACACACACACACACACACACACACACACACACACACTTTATACATCTCAATATTTTCAGTAGAACAATTTCCAAACAATTTGCATCAGCAGCACAACAAGGAAAAACAATAAAACAGGAGTCAGTTTCAGGAACGTTTTTGGTATGTTTTTTTTAATAAATTAACGTTCATTCAAAATACAGTGCCAAAGGAATATGATGCAGCCAAACATGCTAGTAAAGTTTTTACTCATGAAGCACCTGTGCTCATGTGTGTTCTTTTTTTATTTTATTATTATTATTTTCCCCCCGTTTTCGTTTTTTTGTTATTTTTAAAAGGTTGGAGGAAGACCCCTCCCCTCTCCTCCCCCCCCCCCCCCACCCCACCCCCACCCACTCCAACGACTGCTAGTGGTTGCCGGGACGATTTCCATAGCAACAAGCTCTGGGCCAGCCCTCTCTCCTCCTCGAGACCCAATCAGCAGCAAAGATTCCTCCAAAAAAAAAGAAAAACAAAAAAAATAAAACACTCAAGGAAAAAAATAAAAATAAGTTTAAATCTTACAGGAAAAGAATGATTTCTACACATAGTCACTCTACAGTAATGTCTGGTATTGGATTTAAACAAAAATAAAAGGGGGAGGAGAAAAAAAAGAAAAAAGAAAGACACTAAAAATAGACCTGTTATCCCGCCGCCCCGACACTAGAACAGTTGTCTTTTCAACATATGAAAAATATATATATATTTTATATTTATATATCTCAGCAGCTTAGAAATAAAAATGCATGAGCACCCCCCCCACCCACCCACCCCCTTTTTAAAGAATAAGAAAAACCCAAAACTATGGTATTTTGTCATTTGAGAGTGGAGTTGTGTGGTGTGGTGTTGTTGCTTTTCTTTTGCAGAGACAAAGAACAAAAAGATGAGGTGGAAAAGAAGAGGAAAAAACAAGAGACTAGTGGGGGGGGACTGGGGGGGCGTAGAGCTAAGAGGAGAGCTGGCAAAAAGTCAAAAGGAAGCCATTATGATGATATGCTGGTGATTGATATGGAATGAAGTGTGTAAACTGACAAGACGTGTGGAAGAACATGCAGAACTAACTGCAACGTCCTCAATATTCATAATTAATATTAACCGAGAGAATGGACCCTTAATAACTCAGAGCGTGTACAAATGGACCCTTCTATACTTTTGACACCGTTAAAAAAAAAAAAAGGAACACTGTAGTAGGTTACTTTAAAACTCTGTGGGTACGACTGTGTCGCTTGCCAAAACAAAATGTAATCTAACAGACTACAGGCTAATAACACGTGACAACCATTTTAGCCTAGTCTTGCATTAAGCCACATGATCAGAGATCCATCTCTGCCTACTGTACTGACACATCATGGATGACGTTTAAATACAGTAGATGAGCTAAAGTGGGTGGAAACCATTTAGAAAAATAATAATAAATAAGACAACGGCAGCAGAATGCCAGTGGTGAATACATAACGTGTCTAAATGACTGGGCCTGTAAAAAAAATCATTTTTTAGCTTAAGACATTATGACAATTCTGAATTTCATTTTTCTCAGTCTATTTGGCTGCTTTCCCCCCCCCCTCGAGTGGCATGCAGGGGAAAAAGGGAACAGGCGCGTATTTATTTATTTTTTAGTGGAGTATGCATGCTCGCCAATCCTGGGAACATGGTGGGATGCATTCTGAAACACATATGGTGTCAGGCCCGGCCCTGCATCGCCACAGTACCAATGCAAAGACTTGAGGTGAACCCTTCATATTGGTATTGGTACGGCATCAAGATTGGTTTTCAAAGCAGTGCATTGTAGAGTTGTTCAAAGCCGTTCAACTTCAAACCCATGATTGAATTTAGACACCACCCTCCCAGACGTTATCAGTAGGTGGACATAATTATGTGATCGTCTGGCTATGGCGAGACTACGTTTTGGCAAGAGAGACCGACCGTCCCGAGTACATACTAGGCTGAAGGTTTTATGCGCTGCGGCAGGCTGAGGATGGAGGGAGGGAGGCATGAGAGGAAGGAAGGAAGGATGGGAGGAGAAGTGACCGGGACAGAGAGGTCAAGGGAGGGGAGGTGCGTTAGTGGAGTAGGGGGAGGGGGGCTGACTGGACCTGCAGTCACCTCCTACGACCCCACGCTGAACCTCCTCTCCCTCGTTCACGTCTCATCCCTCCTCCTCCTCCTCCTCCTCCGAGGTCCACTTGCTCCTTGGAAGAAAAGAATAAAATACATAACCCAAACCTCCATTCCACTGTTTCTTATGAGGGAACACCACGTAGCGGTCTGGTTCATCCAAATGTGTTTACTCGTCGTGTGGAGCATAACGGAGCACGTGGCTCTTTTTACAGCGTGGGCATCTGTACAGTAGGTTAGCCATGGCTCTGTACAGTAAGTTAGCCTTGGTTCTGTACAGTAAGTTAGCCATGACTCTGTACAATAGGTTAGCCTTGCGTAATAGTGTCTGTCTGTGTCTACTCTTACAGTAATCACGCAATCTGCTGGACCGATCAGTGCCAATTGTTGCTCATATCAGGCAGAAACTATGGCCACATTTGGAGTCAAATGTCATAGTTATCAAATTTATACATGTAGCTGGTGGGTCATTACACGGTGAATGGGTGGAATCCCTTAACTACGACTTCCAGTGGGGAAGTGGGACGATGCAGAAGTCTGAGACCTGTGGGTTCTCCTTCCCCAGGGCATGACCCGTGACACTGTTATTACTTTCAATAGCGGTCACATTACAGTAGGTGTGATTACGTACTGTAGGGATATGGATCAGTGGCTCAAAGGAGGCAGTTTCTCAGACTTTGATCAACGATTTGAACTCCATTCTGGGGAGGTTCCGCATTTCAGGAAAGGTATAGCAGGTGTACGGGCTCAAAAGAGTGAGCGGTGTGAAGTCAGATGGAAAGAGAAAATGGCCCAAAGTGACGTACGTCGCTTTCACGGTTCGATCGAGGGTCATCCAGGCCTTGAAAACAACCTCACGCTCCACATGACGAGTGAACACACGCAGATTTATATAAAACCAGCTACGTGAGCCTTTCATTAAACAAGGTATTCAAGATGTCTGCCGTGATGAATTTGCTCTAACTTAAGAGGACACATCGTTGAAGGCCCCCCCTTACCCCCCCTCCTCCTCCCCCACAGTTGTTGACTTAAATATAGAGACCAGTTAATTGTGCTTCCCAGAAAATAATCTGTTAAGCACTGAAGAGAGAGAGAGAGAGAGAGAGAGAGAGAGGGGGAGAGAGAGAGAGGGAGAGAGAGAGAGAGAGAGGGAGATGCACTGAAGGGACAGAGAGAAAGGGAGAGAGGGAGAGAGATGCACTGAAGAGACAGAGAGAGAGAGAGAGAGAGAGAGGGAGAGAGAGATGCACTGAAGAGACAGAGAGAGAGAGAGAGAGAGAGAGAGAGAGAGAGAGAGAGAGAGAGAGAGAGATGCACTGAAGAGACAGAGAGAGAGAGACAGAGAGAGAGAGAGGGGGAGATGCAGAGGACAATGAACCGACAGTGGTGAGGCAGTAGACTAGATGGAGGGAGGGGGGGTTGGTACAGTTGTGAGGGGGGTTGGTACAGTTGGTACAGTTGGTACAGTTGGTACAGTTGCCATCGTCATTCCAAGGTGGTGTGTGTTGTTTTCTCAGTAAGTGCTTCATCAGAATCATCATCATCATACCCACAACAAATCTGTTGACGTTTAGATTATCACATCATTGTAGACACAGTTATGTTAGATCTGTTTTAATATCTTATGTGATCATGTGACGTCACATCTGACAAAAAAAAAGAAAAACAACAAAGAGGTTTTTTTTTTCTTCAGATTACATTTTGTTTGTTTCTTTTTTTTTTTTTTTTTAGTTTTGGAAGGGTGGAAGATGGAGGGGAGGGAGGGGGGAGGGGGGGTGCGTTCGTTTTCCCTCCAAGCTCGTCTTGGAGGCTGCATCAGGTTCTCTCCACAGAGACACAGCGGGAAACTGTAGTGAAAGAAACTGTAGCCTTTGTCGTGTTCTCCTCAAGAGCCCTCCAAGAAGAATGCACACAATATGAAAGCCATTTTCCCCGTGGCTGACGCAGACAGTACTGATCCGTCCACCCTGCCCGTCCAGCGAGGACTCAGGAGGTCAAAGGTGGAGAGAGAGTTTTATACGTGCGGCAGAGACACCATGTCCCCGTCCATCTCGAACTCCTCCGCCCCCTCCGGCGAGAAGAGGCAGGTGGGCAGCTTCCAGGGCGACTCCTCCAGGCAGGAGGGGTAGAGCTTGCCCACGGCGCAGCGGAAGTCCTTCCCCAGGTCCCAGAGGACGCGCTCCGACACCGGCTGCATCAGGTACCAGCGGTCCAGCTCAGCGTCGTACTGGTAGATGGCGTACTTGGCGCGCTCGTTCATGTGCGTCTCGCGCATGAAAATGCACAGCGAGTTGAGCAGCACCACGGCGCGCACGCACGGGTCCGAGTAGCGCTTGGCGGGGATGTTGGCCGCCGGGCGCCACTCGTTCTTGTTGACGTCGTAGACCTCCACGGTGACGGAGGAGCCGTCCACGGTGGAGGTGGGCAGGCGCACGCCCGAGTTGGAGACCACGTGGAGCCCGCCGACGTAGAAGATGAGGTCGCCGAAGACGGCGGCGGAGGCGAAGCAGCGGGAGGTCTTGCGCATGGCCATCTCCACCCAGGTGTCGGCGCGCGGGAAGTAGCAGTACATGAGGTCGTGGGTCATGACGTAGATGCAGTCGTGCGCGGCCACGGACACGCTCCAGTTCCAGGCGAAGGGCAGCGGGCTCATCATGCTCCACTCGTCCTTCTCCACGTCGTAGCGCTCCACCGTGCGCTTGTTCAGCTCGCCGCCCACGTTGTCCCCGCCGATGGCGTAGATGTATCCCTCGCAGTGGACCAGCGAGGGCTTGATGCGCGCGCACAGCAGCGGCGTCTTGGGCACCCAGGCGTTCTGCTGCGCGTCCAGCCAGTAGAACGAGTCCACCGAGCGGAACACGGCCTGCAGCTTCCCGCCGCCGCCCGTCTTGGTGGTGCCGTGGTTGGCCGTGGTCAGCGTGCTCTTCAGCGGGATCTGCCCGCCGGCGATGTAGACGTCGTTGTCGGGCGTGACCAGCGTGCCCACCTTCTGCAGGTCGCCGGGCGGGTTGCTCAGCTTGTAGACCTTCTCGGCCTGCGGGCTGTAGCACGCCACCGTGTGGGCGTGGCTGATGACCGTGTGGCCGCAGTCGGAGGGCGACTCGGCCGCCGCCTCCACGAAGATGAGCATCTCCTCCTTGGTCATGCCCAGGCGGGGCTTGAAGAACTTGGGCATGGACTTGTAGAGGCCCTGCACCACCACGGACTTGTCGTTGGGCGGCAGGCCCTGGAACCAGGCGCGCTGCGTCACCTAGAAGGAAACACACTGACGGATTACAACCAGGCGCGCTGCGTCACCTAGAAGGAAACAAACTGACAGATTACAACCAGGCGCGCTGCGTCACCTAGAAGGAAACACACTGACGGATTACGACTTGTCCCAAAATGCAGCAGCCAAGAGTTTTAACCTATTCTGACCCGAGATCAGATTCATACGAGGTGTCCACTGGACACGCACTGGTCTGATCAACCCATTCTGACCTGAGATCAGATTCTAAAAATGTCAGTCGTTCTTCGATTTTTCAAAACTAGCAGACCTACAAGCTCGTAGCGCGACACTCGGTGGCGCGCTATGAGCTTGTAGATCTGATATTTTTAAATAGCTAAAGCATAACGTAATGCTAACACCAAAAGGGGTTAACTAGAACTAAGATGAGAGAACATATTACTCCAGTTTTGGCTTCACTGCACTTCCGGCTTCCGGGTTGTTTTTAGGATTGATTTTAAAATTATTTTCGTGTATAAAGCTCTCAATAGTCTCGCACCTTCCTACCTACATGACTGCCTGCCTAAATATGTCCCAAACCGCCCCCTAAGGTCTTCCACTGCTGGCCTGCTCGCTTACTAACTAAAAAATACGGGGAAGCAGCTTTTTGCTTCTACGGGCCGACGGCATGGAACAAGCTCCCACTGTACCTTCGTCAGGCAGCCTCTGTAGACATTTTTAAAGCACAGCTCAAGACCCACTTCTACAACATTGCTTTTAATTGATCTTTTATTTTTTATTCATTGCATTACTGCTTGTTTTTTAATGTCTTTGCCTTGCTTTTCTTTTTCTCCGTTGCTCTGTAAAGCACTTTGAGCTGCATTTCATGTCATGAAAGGTGCTATACAAATAAAGTTTTATTATTATCATCATTACCTCGGACAGCGCGTCGATGCGGATCTGGCTGAGCACCGAGGAGAGGTGCTGCGAGCGCGCCTCCATGTTGTACTCCAGCCACAGCATGGCGGCCTCGCGCACCGTCTCCTCCTTCTCCACGTTGAGGTTGTCGGAGCTCAGCACGTCCACCAGCAGCTCGTGGGACAGCTGCAGGAAGGCCTCCTGCCGGTACACGGTGGGGAACTTGTGCTCCACCATGCGCTTGGCGCTCTGCTTCAGCTCGTTGCAGCTGAACAGGTCGCCGAAGCTCAGCAGGCGCACGCAGTTGTCCGCGTTGATCTTCTTCACCAGGTAGTCGCGGCACTGCAACAACACGTCTTCCACCTGGTGGAGAGGAGGACAGATAGATGGTTAAACACTGTAACAACACGTCTTCCACCTGGTGGAGAGGAGGACAGATAGATGGTTAAACACTGTAACAACACGTCTTCCACCTGGTGGAGAGGAGGACAGATAGATGGTTAAACACTGTAACAACACGTCTTCCACCTGGTGGAGAGGAGGACAGATAGATGGTTAAACACTGTAACAACACGTCTTCCACCTGGTGGAGAGGACAGACAGACAGATAGATGGGTGGGGTGGTTAAAAAGACAGATCAGAGAGACAAGCACACGAAGCAAAGAAAGAAAAATATCAAAGATTTGTGGCCGAACAAATAATTAGAAAGAAGAAGAACACCTTTTTTCTTTTTTTTCCTTTTCATAATTCTTATCCCATGATTTTGTAACCCATTTTTCACCCCTGTGTCAATCATCCATCAGGCGCCCCGGCTGGCCAGGGGGAGGCAGTTTAGAGACCAGGATTACAGCATGTTTTTTGTGTGAGGGTACCTACCCTAGGGGACACGGGGAGAACATGCAAACTCCACACAGAAAGGCCCTTTCGCCAACCCAGCCTCGGGTATGGGCACTGATGACGCGGAGAAGGAAACACGCCGAGCAGGAATCGAACCCAGGACCTTCTAGCTGTGAGGCGACAGCACTACCAACTGTGCCACCGTGCCCCTCTGCAACGCTCTATGGACGGCCCCTGGAACTGACCTGTAGGAAGCAGGCGGTCTCGTACAGCGGCTCCACCGTGCTGTCGTTGACAGCCAGGTTTCCCGTGTAGGCGTAGGTGATGATGACCTGCAGCGTGACGGGGTCCACGTTGTGCAGGTGGACGTGGGTCTGGTTGCTTTCGCTGAGGCCGCCCATGAACATCGCTCTGGAGGAGAAGAAAATATACAAGAAGAGTTTTATTCTGTACGCCCATGAACATGGCCCTGGAGGAGGAGAGTCAAAGACAAAGAGTTTTTAATCTGTACGCCCATGAACATGGCCCTGGAGGAGGAGTCAAAGAGAATATACATGAACATGGCCCTGGAGGAGTCAAAGACAAATACATGAAGAGTTTTATTCTGTACGCCCATGAACATGGCCCTGGTGGAGAGGACTCAAAGACAAATACATGAACATGACCCTGGAGGAGGAGAGTCACAGAAAATATACAAGAAGAGTTTTATTCAGTACGCCAATGAACATTATGGAAGCATAAAGCTGCCACAATTCAAATGAAATGGCAAATATGAAAAGTCAATTGAAATAAGAGAAATGCTTTTTCATTTTCAGGTCATTAACGCATTTCTTGGGACAAAAATAAATCTAAAATGCAATAGCATTTACCTTTAATCTACAGATGTGCTTATTCTATGACATAAAAAAAAGATCATTAGATTTTCAAATGAAATAAATATGTTTTCTTTTCTCAGAAAAGACAATTTTTAAATTTCGACGTCAGGTCTAAATGGGTTAACATTGGTTCTTATGTGAAGAACGACAAAACTACACCTCACATTGTCATTCACCACCTATTTCTCCTTCATACTGTGTTGTTCCTGTACCTCGTTACATGCAAGGTCATGCAGGCATGGCCATCACACCAATGCCTATACACTTTACACACGTCACACCTCATGCACAAACACTATGGAACTGCTGGCCTATACAGTATGCGTTTGCAGTGGGAGAGCCGAGCCCTTCTTACGCAATCCTACAAGCATAGCTGTGTCTCTGTCTCGGCAGGACTACAAACATGACACACAGGTTTCCTTCCTCACTAAAACCTGCAGCTGCCCCTCTTCTCCGTTTAACTCCTTTTGACCTGGGAACGGTTCTACAAATGGTCTTCTAAATCCTGACAGTTTTCTGAAAAACCCTCATGTTTCCATGTCGGCCGTTCTCAAACATTTTCATGTCAAGGACCCCCAAAAATATATGAAATTGGCCTCTGAGTCCGACCCCCAATCTGAAAAGATGTTGTTCCAGGGACCCCCTCCAGTAGGCTTGTCACGGTGTCCGGTGTTACCGGTGTTACCGGTGGGCGGGCACATCACCGAGTACTTTAATTGCACACCGATTAAACCGTTTATATATAAAAAAAAAAAAAAAAAAAGTAAAGTCTATTTTTATTTTTTATTTGCATCCATTCCATGTTGCACATTCTGTAAATTACTAAACTACGGTAAACTAACTATCTTGTTATCGATGTTTAGTAGTACAAATGTATCTTCAACTCTCTCCGCGGACCGCCTGCTCTTCATAGAGGTAAATTGCAGCAGGCACGGAGTACTCAGACAGAAGCCTATGACGAGAGTGGGGGGACGGGGGAGGGTGAAACAAGGCTGCATGCAGTTGAGTTGATTAGGACAGGCTACAACAGGTCACAGGTCAGGAGAGAGATTACTACAAAAAAACAAACATGGCGGAGGCTACGAGCGCGGCGGATTTGGTGTCAAAGCCCAAGGCAAAATCAGTTGTTTGGCGTTATTTTGGTTTCATACCCAATGCTGATAGGGAACCTGAAAATCCCGACGAGGTTGTCTGCAAACTGTGTCTCGCTAAAGTCGCAGCTTCTGGAGGCAACACCTCTAATCTAAAGGCTCACCTATTAGGGAAACACAAGACTGCGGCTGCAAAATTGGGTCTTGCTGGCCGGCGTAAAATCATGGCAGTTGCTTCTTCACACACACAGCCGTCGATTGCTGGAGCAATTAAAACGAAATACAAGCAGGACAGTGTGCGGTGGAATAGATGCACTGATGCCGTGACCAGGTACATATGCAAAGACATGGTGTCATTCAGGACAGTTGAAAAGAGAGCGTTCAGAGACATGTTGGCCACATTCGACTGCCAGTACCAGGTTCCAACAAGGAATTATTTTTCTTACACTGCCGTCCCAAATGCCTACGAAAGGATTCGGAGTGAATTGAAGAATGTCATCACAACGGTTGATTACTATTCCCTCACCACCGACTTGTGGTCCAGCCCCAAAATGGCACCCTACATGTCTCTCACTTTTCATTACATCGACAAAGAGTGGACCCTGGAAGCCAAATGTCTACAGACCAGCTTTTTGCCTGAGGACCACACTGCCGATAACTTAAAAGAAGCTTTGTTGACTGCTCTGGAAGAATGGGGATTAAACATCGATAACTTGTCCTGTCTCACGACCGACAGCGGGGCAAACATAAAGGCCGCTGCTCGAAAGTTAGACGTGCCCTGGATGAGCTGCTTCGGGCACAACCTGAACCTCGCCGTGACCAACACAATCGGCAAGACGGAGAAAGCCCGAACCGATCATGCCCTGGCTGTTTGTCGCAGAATCAATGGACTGTTCTCCCACAGCTGGAAAAGGAGACGCGATCTAAAAGCGGCGCAGATAGAGCTTGGAATCGACGAGCACGAGCTAGTGACGGTACGTTTATTAATATAATTAATATATAGCTTAGGAAAGGACACATTATTTCCTACTGCGGGGGATGTTAAAGAATACTAATAATACATAAATATAATATGTAATATAAATATAGGATAAGATGTATTTTATTGTAACACTTTCTTTTTCATTGTGTATTTATAGGACTGTCCAACTCGGTGGGGCAGCAAGCAACAGATGATCGACAGAATGCTGGAACAGAGGCGGGCAATAAACAGAGTTCTTTCTGAAGATCGCAAAGCAGATGTAAGAATTGACTGGCAAACCCAGGAAGTATTGGAGTCTATGAACAAGGCGCTAAAGCCAGTGAGCGAGTTCACAGATGTTTTGTCCAGCGAGAATTGCATCACCGCCTCAGCCTTACTACCTGTGCTTGACCTGATCAGAGATGAGACGCTAGGCCCTAGTGATGACGACACTACACTGACAGCTTCGTTCAAAGCCGGAATCGTAACGATTTTGCAGGAGAAATACGAAGCTCCAACTCTACCCGAAAAAAGTCTGGACCTGCTGCGCAAGGCAACATTCATGGACCCGCGCTACAAGGGTGATTACGATGCAAATGTGGAAGAGACCAAGATGGAGATAAAGGAAGAAGCCGTCTTCATCGGCCGCCAGAGAGCCCCCGCAGCGGCAGCAGACCCAGAAGTGAGTGGAGAGACTGGAGAGAGGGAGGAGGAGGGAGGGGAAGTCCCTGGCCCACAGCAGCAGCCCCCCGTGCCCAAAAAGAAAACTTTAGCGAGTTTATTCAAGCGAAGGGCAACTGCCACGACCACACCCGCGACTATTCCGGAAAAGGTGGATGCCGAGATGGCAAAATATTGCCAAGAATCACTCCTGGATCTAGAGGAGAACCCTCTCCTTTGGTGGAAAACAAATGAACACTCCTTTCCCCTGTTGGCAAACGTAGCCAGAAAATACCTGTGCATTTGTGCAACAAGCTGCGCATCAGAAAGGCTCTTCAGCACAGCGGGCAACATATGTACACCCATTAGATCTCTGCTGAGCCCACAAAAGGTAAACCAGTTAGTTTTCCTGGCAAAGAATATGTAGCGAAAATATAAATCTGTTACTGTCTGCAGCCAATTAAGGCCAATGTTAGGCCTATGTGACGTTTTATTCTGTATTTTATTATTATTTTAATTCTGGCAGTTTTTTATTTCAGTTTCTCATTTAAGAGTTGGCAGCTTAAAGACCTTAGATTGCACAGTATGCAGGCCAGTTGTTTAAGACTATATGTGTAATATGTATATGCGACATTGTGCGTGTGTGTTAGACTGTTAGTTATGCAAGTCTGCTATTGCAGCATGTGAAATGTGAATGATGCGATGATTGCGATCGTGTATTACTATTCATGTCATTGTTAGCGGGGTTAACGACCGCTGTTTACAGTTTTGGATCAAAGAGGCTTTTTTGATCACTTGAAGTAACTTGTGTCACTTTATTAAGGTACTACCGAGTCCCGACTGTTATTCATGTAAAAAAAAAAAAGCACTACAGAGAGCTACTACCGAATATTGTTCATGTTTAAAAAAAGCACTGCAGTGAGAAATGTGTGCACTTTCATGGTTCATACATGTTTATTAATAAAACAATATGAACCAACCTATTTTGTATTTTTTCAAAGGGGAAGTATTTTAATGAATGAAATGCCATGATATATATATATATATATATTATTACTAACGTCGATTAAGTATGACGTTTTGACCAGTGTGGTGAGGACTCTGAGGGCATCTAGTGGTTGGAAACGGTGTTACCGGTATAACCGGTGTTAAAGCAAACGGTGAAAACGGTGTAGACATTCTTACACCGTGACAAGCCTACCCTCCAGTCAGTTTAATATCGTCTAATGCAATCAAATACAACTTTTTTGTGTGAATCTATGGGCTGTCAAGGCCAGAAAGTAGTGTTTTGCACACTCAGTAGGCGTTCCTGCAAAACTTCCGGGTTTGATGATGATGTCACACGCTTACCCTCTATCCTTAGAGGGAGGGGGGGCGTGGTAGGGGGGCGTGGCAGGGGTGAAGAGAGTGGAAAGGAAGTAAGCGAGGAGGAGAGGAAATAGAGTGCGAGTGTGTGAGGGCGCCAAGAGGAAGCGATGGGACACCTATGAACCTTGGAGGGGAAATGCCTGGCATGCTGGATAATGGAGATGGAAGAGGAGAGAGAGAGGCGAGGCGTTCACTGTTCAGAGCGTTTTGGAATATGACAGAAGACCTGCTGCAAATGCTCACAATGTGGTCCCCGTATCAGCTAAATCTGGAGTATGAATGAATAGGCCTTAAATCATTTCCACACTCCTATCCAACGTCATGGTCTTGAGCTCTACACAGTGTTGTTAACCAAGCCTGTCGCGCCACAGTGCTTCTACGTAGCTACGTCGCTTCTTGCCTCTCGTGGCTTTGCCCCGTGTTGCTCCCATAGCGTCGGTTTGTTTTGCCACTAGTACTGCAGGTGATACAGGGTGTGTTTGCATTCTATGTGCTATTATGATTGACATAAGATACAGTATGTCCCTTTAACCTATTTTGACCTGAGATCAGATTCTAATGTCTTCTATACATCATGACAGTTTTCTGAAAAAGCTATGTTTCTATGTCAGTCGTTCTTTGATTTTTCAAAAATAACAGACCTACAAGCTCATAGCGCGACACTCGGTGTCGCGCTTTAGTATTCAATAGCTAAAGCATATCATAGTGCTAACACCAAAAGGGGTTCCCGCCCCAAAATGGGTTAATGGGCACTGCACAGGTATAGTGGGTGTGTCACCGGGGCTGGGGCGCTGCCACTCTACCTATTCATGGCGTTTACCTGTCACTTGGGTGAGGGAAGTTGGACAGAAAGAGAGGAGGTGAGCGTGGGAGAAGACGACATTTCTGTTGACCGCATCAAACGCATTTCATCACCATTAACATCCATGTTTAGTTATAATAGCTAAAAGCCTGGGAACAGTTGTAACTGTGTGGTGACTGAATAAACGGCGGTTTCATGGTTCATTAGCGTGCGCGTCATACAAAGAAAGAGTCTCTTTACTCTCATGTTTAGCTCCTCGCGGCGGCTCCTTTGAACCGCCGCAACACAGGGCGTGACACTCCGTTAGCTATAGCTCATTGTGTCATCGTTAAGGGTTTCTGTGATTGTACAAGCCAAGTCCTGGGCTCAGTAAAACAAACTCCCAATGCTGTAGGCCAACTTAAAAGCTAGTCTATATCACGCTGATATTTTGTATCTTCTGTGATATGTCCAAGTCTGGTAAATAGAAATAGCCATGGAGGTTGTGTGTATGCTCCCTATTCTTAAGGTTTGATGATACATTGTACATAATAAAGACATGTTTATTCAATTGTGTAACACGTGTATTTAGGGTGGAAGTTGTGAATGCTGAAGCAAGGGGGTTTGCCTATGGCTCCACTACAAGCTGCAACACATCTCATTATGCAACCACCTGCTTACAGCATGAGGCCCCAGGTTCTGACACACACACACACACACACACACACACACACACACACACACACACACACACACACACACACACACACACACACACACACACACACACACACACACGTGTATCAGTGTTAATATTTCACAATATTTTGAATAACACACCATTTAGTTTTAGTCCAATTTAGTCTTCTGAAAAACCTTAGTCAACAAAATTAACACTGTGTGTGTGTGTGTGTGTGTGTGTGTGTGTGTGTGTGTGTGTGTCTCTCTAAGACGTGATACATTATTCATTGCAACTGTAGGAGGTAAAGCCTTTGACGATCATAACAGTGTGACGAGCTCAGATCAGATGACACTGGGCAGGGCAGGGCAGGGCCATGGTTAATTGGTTATGACACAATTATGAGCAATAACAGTAGAGGAAAACACCACTAGAAGTAGAAATATACACCATCATCAACCAGGATCATACCAACATTTGAATTATTATCACTTCTCCAGTAAATATTCACACTGTGATGATGCTCGATGATCCCCATGATTTGGAGAAGATACAATTATATGGTGGTGGTCACCTCACCACCGGAGCGGTGGTCACCTCACCACCGAAAATCCAGACTATGAATGAGCCTAGAATGTCCCTGCACTATTGGGGGATGATATTAATTCATACATTTATTTTTACCGCACGGCACTGGTGGTCTCTCTAGCACCGCTCCCATTTTGTTGTTGTGCGATTGGCTGCCGCTGCAGGCTTGCCTCTCGCCGCAATGACCATTCTGGCTATAATATACACAAGAACCTACACAGCCCTGTACGGGCAGTGTAGGGCTGCACGTATTATTTTTTAAATACATTTATCTCTGATTCTTTTCCAAGATTGCGTTTATGGCCAAAACAAGCTAATATTCACGCACGGCCCATAACGAAAAGCGGTTATGTTTCGGGGGTGAATTAAAATACGATCGCGCACAACTTTACATTGCCGTCGTTTACGTCCGGTTCACGGCCCGGGAGGGGTATAATAATGTGTACAACAAAACACATCCGAGATGCCCCATCACTTCCTACTTTCAAATCCTTACTGAAAACCCACCTGTTCACAACCGCATTCCCAAGCTGATGTGTTTTAAAACTTATCTTATGCACTGTTTTATTCTTTTCTAAATATATTTTTTATCCCACGATTTTGTAACCCATTTTTCACCCCTGTGCCAATCATCTACTGTGATCCTGGGCTCTACACACCCTCCGCCAACCTGGGGAGAGCAACGGACTTAACTCATGCTTCCTTCATGCTTGAGTGTCCAAGTTGCTCCTTTACACCTGACAGGGGGGAGTTTCCCTGTTTGGACGTATAGCACGTGGAAGGAACACGTTATTCCAACCAGTTCCTTTCCCCTCCATCAGGCGCCCCGGCTGGCCAGGGGGAGGCAGTTTAGAGACCAGGATTACTGCATGTTTGAATGGGTTTTAAAACGAGTACACAATGCTCTCACCTGAAGTAGGAGCTGCAGGTGGCCAGGACCATCTTGTGGCAGGGGAACTCCGAGTCCTCCACCAGCAGGACCACGTCTGTGAGCAGCTTCTGCTCGTAGAAGAACTTGAGCTGCTCCAGCAGAGAGACGGCGTAGTCCGTGTTGACCGGGCGGCGCTCACCTACATCCGACATGCTCGCGTCCCATGAATCCCGCCCCAGGTTGGAACGGAGGAGGTCTCGCCGGCGAGGCCGAGACCGAGACCGGACTCACACCCCGAGCAAGGAAAATATATAGATTATAATGAAGATGAGAAGAAGGGAAAAAAGGCGAGGGAGGGGAGGGGAGAGGGGGGAAGGGGGTAGGGGGGGGAGGGAGAGTGACACCAACACCTCCACTGGTGCAGGTTGGAGGCGTTTACAGCTTTCACCGGGGGGTGGGGTGGGGTGGGTGGGGAAGGGGGGCGGCTAACCCCTAATGAACCAGCTTCTCTTTTTTTTTAACGATGGGAGGTTAAGACAAAGAGGCAGAAAGACTAAAGGCTATCTTTCTCTCTTCGTCTTATGCTGTTCCTTCCTTCCTTCCTGGTCTGGGGAGTTTCTGAGGTTCTGAGGATGCCCCTCTGGTAGCTCAGAGTCCAGGTAGGCGCTCAGCACTGAGGTTTGTTGCCTTGGTCTTGTGCGGTGCGCCCCTCACGTCTCTGAAGCTCAGAGTCCAGGTGGCACTCAGCAGCACTGAGGTTTGTTGCCTTGGCCTTGCTTCGAACAGAGTCCAGGTGGCTCTCAGCTCTGAGGTTGTTGCTCACCTTGTGCGGTGCGCCCCTCGCGTCTCTGGACTGAGGTTTGTTGCCTTGGCCTTGTGCGGTGCGCCCCTCTGGACTGAGGTTTGTTGCCTTGGCCTTGTGCGGTGCGCCCCTCGCGTCTCTGCGGCGTACAGAGTCCAGGTGGCGCTCAGCACTGAGGTTTGTTGCTCGCCTTGTGCGGTGCGAACCCCTCGCGTCTCTGCGGCGAACTGTGGTCTGAGGTCTCTCTGTGAAGCGTTGCCGGCAGGCGGGGGGGGGGGGGGGGGTAGAGGGAACAGCCACTCCTACTGGTGAGACACCGCTACATCAGTGCAGGTCTGGAGAGACAAAGGGGACAAAGAAACGATTCAGAACTAAATTTTAACAGGAGGATTTGATTACTTATCCACTTTATTTTTTTGTCTTCGTGAAATGCAGAATGACCCCTTTAACTAAAAATACATCGCATTGGATGCACCGGGGACGTGTCCTCAGTGATGTATCCTGAGGTCAACAGGGTTTTTTTGGGTCTACCAACAACATCATACCCCTCACTCAGGTGACCCAGCCAGGGTGATCAAGTCCCGACTTACGTCCCAGTATCTACCCTCAATCAGTCCCACTAGGGCAAAACCAGGGCCACACAATCCGTTGGAACCACTCCAGGACTACTCTGCCAGGGCTGGGAGGTACACTTCTGGCGTGTGGAAGGACTATAGGCTCTGTGGATTGACTCCTGTCCGGGCCCCTCCTACGTCTCACCAGGTCAACTCCTGCTCTCACCAGGCCCAGGACCTGTGCGTTGCACCAGAGTCCCAGTACCAGACAGTGACACTTCATTCAGGAGTGGTGGGCAATGGAGCTTATGCTAAAACACATTTCACCACTTCTTTAAAGTTTGCACTTGCATAACAGCGATGAGACAATAAAAGTTGTCCCCCCCCCCCCCTCACACACACACACAAAGCTGAACAGAACAGTTTGATTTACCCCCAGATTGAGCCTGAGAGGCAGGCTGTGAAATTAAATGTCTGTCTAATGTCTATACCCCCGCACAATCTGAGCCATCAAACCCCCTGCATATCCCCCCAAACACTTCCTTCTTTCCACATGAGAAAAGAGCACCGTCAACAATCTTGGTCTCCCCTGACAGGTCACCAGCCCCTCCCTCCTTCACTCCTACACCCATCGCTCCCCCTTCTCCCCATCCTTCACACAGACAGACAGACGATGTAGGGTGAAGCTGCCTTTAGGGAGCGACCTGGAGGCCTGTCAGCATGCCAGGTTGCACAAGCACCACCCTCAAGCACAACAATCATACCACGAGTCACCAAGAAGTGCAAACACCTCACCACCGGAGCGGTGGTCACCTTACCACCGGAGCAGTGGTCACCTCACCACCGGAGCGGTGGTCACCTCACCACCGGAGCGGTGGTCACCTCACCACCGGAGCGGTGGTTACTTCACCACTGAAAAGCCAGACTATGAATGAGCCTTAATTCTCACACACACACACACACAGATGGCAGAGGAAACCATGCAAGGCACCAACCTGCACATCAGGAGCAATCAGGGGTTCAGTGTCTTGCTGAAGGACACTTCGACACCAACTCTGGGGGAGCCCAGGATCGAACTTTGCGGTTGCCATCCGGCCTCTCTACCGGCCACTGACTCTACCCTCTGAGCCACTGCTGCCCCAAATAAAATGTATCAATTCATTCAACTTCATCATAGAGAGTGCCATGTTGTTACAATATGTGCGCACACAAGTACAACACACAGAAAAATTTACCGTTTCCATTTCCTCAGACACAAAGAAACACGCTTGTGGCTGCCTGACTACAGCTCCTCCACTCCGATCCCCAGTGACCAGCCTGTCTGGCAGGCTGCTCCTCCACTCCGATCCCCAACTCCTCCACTCCGACCCCCAGTGACCAGCCTCCTGTCTGGCAGGCTGCTCCTCCACTCCGATCCCCAACTCCTCCACTCCGACCCCCAGTGACCAGCCTCCTGTCTGGCAGGCTGCCACCACATGGAGCCCCGAGGCACTTTTACTATCCATACATCCGTAGACGTAAAGTAAAGTGCTGCGGTTTACAGCAACACCAATGAGGACAATAAAAATACTTGTTTCTACAACGTCAGCTGCATTATCTAAATTACAATGTTGACCATCATGTGCTTAATCTCATGTGCTACTATCCATACATCCGTAGATGTAAAGTAAAGTGCTGCGCTTTACAGCAACACCAATAAGGACAATAAAAACACTTGTTTCTACAACGTCAGCTATTAACTCAAAGCATTATCTAGTTTACAATCAGCAAAAAAAACAACACCACTTTACTTTCGAGCAGTGTTGACCATGTGCTTAATCTCTTGAAATGTACTTTCGATTTATAGCATTCGTCTACTCTGCTTAGCTTTGCTCGTTAGCCAGTCAAATGGAACGTTACCTGCCTTTTAGCCAATCACCCACATGCCCATGATCATGACACATAGCTTTATGTTAAAGATGTCAACATGAAAGAAAGAAAGAAAGTTACTATGTTTACCCTCAAGCTCAAGAACTTGTTTACAGCCAGGCCCTGCTCATAGAACATTTCATGGTAGGGGTTCAATGCCTTGTCCAAGGGCACTTCAGCGGTGGTAATTTTAACGTGCCGGTCCGGGGATACGAACTAGCGACCTTCCGATATCAAGACCGCTCCGCAAACCGTTCGGCCACCGCTGCCCTCTTAACATCATCCGTCTCCAATGCATGAATGTCTTTCCACAGGTTTCCCTCTTGCAAAAGATGTTTGATCTGAATGGCATTTTACCTAAATAAAATAATTATAAATGAACAGTAGAGTGGCTTACTGTCTGAGAATGAGGGTGTCCTACAGTATGTAACCCCTTTTCTATGTGACTGCTGAGGTACAGCAGTACAGCACAACATCAAGCATCAGCTCCCAGCACTCACTTATACAACAAGTTCACATACAACAGTCTCCCCATAGGCATTTTCAGGTCAGGATACCAATTGTATTCAATCAGGAGAGAGAACTCATGCAGGATACAGGATGCAGGCCTTTGTGTGTATTTTAAACTTGCTTTATTGTATTGTATTTCTTTTCTGTTTTGTTAGGCGACCTTGAGTGACCTGAAAGGCGCCATATAAATAAAAATAAAAATGTATTATAAACAAGTGGAATTTAAAGTGATGACACAATTGAAAACTGAAGCTGATAAAAGGGTACTAGTCTCTCTCTCCCGATTGGAGATGTCCGTCACTGAACAAACACTAGTCTAAAGCTAATGATTACTGTCACAATTATATAAATATTAATAACATTTTAACAAAACAAATATTACTTATTCTAATTTAAATAATGTACTTGTTGAGAACTACACATCCTTGAAGATAGACCATATTAGAGTTTTCCGATAGTACCGATACTGGTATCGGTTACTCGGGTCGATACCACCCTCAAGTACTCTCACTCGGTACTCAGAACCGGCCCCGATACTCTGACCAGAGTACCAAAACATCCAATTGACACTATAGGCTGAACGAATGCAAGTCTGACCCAACACTGCAGCAAATCTCCAAAAACAGCCGATCTACAAGCATCAATGACAATGACAACTGACAAGTGTATATCAGAGATCCATCTGCATCTATGAGGAAAAGCTTCAACTAAACCCTACAGAAGTTGTCCGATGACTCCTCCATTGTGCCCTGATAGCGTGGTGTGACAAACCTAAATCAGTGGTTCCCAAACTTTTTCATGTCAAGGACCGTTGGGGTCCATTTGGTTCCATTTGTACACTCTCTGAGTTACAGACCCTGAGACCCATAAGGGTCCATTCGGTTCCAAACTATCATTTAGCTGGGGACCCCGTGGAACTCCCTCAGGTACCCCTGGGAGTCCCCGGACCCCACTTGGGGAACCACTGCCCTAAAGGCCTATTCATGCTCCGGGTTTAGTGTGATAAGGTGACCAAACTGACCATTCAAGCTCGACTCCAATATTAGAACTGTAAGACCTGTCCTGCACTGTAACTTCTGTTACTATTCCGACTCCTGTATGGAGCACTTGCACATGGACTATATAATACTTATTAATCATTAAACAATACATTATGCTAAATAAGTCCAAAACAAATGCAGATGACTTTAAGTCTGCCTATTATTTATACAATAAAATGTACATATTCAAATGTTTGAATTTGGCATGTAATGCAGTGGCAGTGCAGATATATCTAGGGCCTTCAGATAACGTATTCATGTTTATATGTTCATATTCTTGGATTTGCGTGACTGTTGTTGGTGCTGCTATAGCTATGACACCTGAATTATGTACCCTCTGAGGATCAATACAGGATTAGCTTGAGTTTTAATACCAACTGTGTGCCACTTCCCAAAACATGCAAAAGAAAACTGCTTTTGCATTGCATTTGCATGTTGCCTGCTGATTTCCACCTTTTTTTCTTTTTTTTTTTAAATCACCTTTTAGATTTACGTTGTAGAAACGTACTAGAATTATATTAAATAATAGACTCATGTGAAGTAAATACCAATCATTTATCCTGTGGTTTTATGCGACCGGCCAGGCCCTCTGCTACACATCATGGGCCATGGCTTGTTTATATACAGCTATATGCTATATGCTCTATTACCGTAGGTAACACATTTTCACGTGGGAAATCAAGTGTTCACATCTTGTTTATGACCCCACTAGCGGATGTATCTATTTAAAAAGGTGTAAAAATGGATGGCGATGGGACGGCCGCGCTAACCGTTAGCTTTACCGTTATGTCCAGTTCCGGTGTCACAAGGAAAGTGGCGAGCTATCGAAATATGTGACTGCACAGCCCTATTAGGTCACATCTTACAGAACACCCGATGAAACTAAACAAGCACACGACAACCATATTTATATACTGTAGTAATATTAATTATAAACTGATAAGCCAGACTCAAATGTAAATTAAACACATAAAGATGAGATCGAGCCACCTATTCCACCATAAGCCACTTATGCCAACTTTATATATGTCAAGCATTCTGCATTGCCATTGTGTGTTTGAAATGAGTTAATAATTGATAATAATTATGTTGTTCCTCATACCATGAATTTAACATGAATTCAAGGGTTGTCCGACAGCGATCCCTGGCGTCACAGACTACGACTGGTCACTAATGTCCGTGTGACACCTGTGTACAACTTCACTTTTCGCTAACGGACTAGCTTACATCTGCTAACGCACCAAAATGACGCCACTTTCCTCCTGCCACAAGGCAGTTAGCCGTTTAATGAATACAACACAGCATCGCGATCAACGGCGTGGCGACAGTCACACCCGTTCGGTTCGGCGGTTGAAGCGAGGAGGACACTGTTCCGGTACATTGTAGAAACATCATAGCTTTGTGGCTAAAACGTTAGCATCGAACACACATTAAAGGATGCCACGGTGACGTCTGGTGTAGTGTCACGAGGCCATAACACGATCATAATAACGCATATAATGTACTGATCGTTGACTCAACGTAACGGACATAGCGTTGTCTAAACTGTCTGAGAAGTGACGTATTTTCCACAACAAAAAAACATTTAAATATATTTAACAATAACAACGAAAATAAAGAAAGGACCATTTTCAACTACCAGACGACATTTTCGATTTCGGGGAAAACACGTCACGTGACGCCGACCGAAGCAGCCCTCGCGCATCACTTCCCACCAACCGCATAGCCGCTCAGTCGTGACGTCGCCGACGCATCCTCGGGCCCCGTCGTCCTGACCTAAACCGTTAGCTAGCTAGCTAGCTGGCTAAAAAGATAACGTCAGCCCTGCTCTGAGCCCCGTCTGATCAAACACGAGCCTTACCGTCGTTTCCCCGGTGAGTGTTCCACGCATGGAGTCGCTGCGGCCGGGCTCGTTGTCAGCGTCACCCACAGAGAGACGGTTCGAGTCCCTCCGGAGATGAATGGACAAGATGAAAACCGTTGGAAAAAAGCGTTTGGCTACCAGAGCTGAGCAGCAGGCAACCTTACAGCGCATCGCCAAGAGGCCAAATGAGGATACTGGCTGGGCATGCGCACAACACGGTTCTTGAGAATAGGGTACCTTTCCTTTCCCCCCTCTACTCTCCGAGAGACAGAGAGAGAGAGGTGTGTGTGTGTGTGTGTGTGTGTGTGTGTGTGTGTGTGTGTGTGTGAGACAGTGAGAGAGAGAGAGGGATTTGATGAATATATTTATTTTGTATGTGTCAGTATATAGTCGAGTGTGCACACTGTGCACTCACATTTCATGTGTATTTCGATCTTGGCACAATATATTAGTGTCTGCCCCGCAACCAATTGCCTCCTTCCACATTTGTGATAGGAAAATTAGGCATTCAATTAAAATAAAATGAAGCTGAACATTAAAAAAAACAAAAAAAACAATCATAATAATAAATCTGTTACAAACTATGTAAAGGACCGTTTAATAAATTGTAGGACTATTTTATGTTAAAATAAAGGGCAGTCTTATAAGGGCACCGAATGGACTGCCCTTAAGGTGTCCCCTCCCCTCATCTATCCAGCTATTTAGAAAATGAATGCATCCGGCTTCGTCGAATGTCTACAATACAAACACAACAACTGGCGCCTGTGTTCGGGGTAGATAAGCTGGGCAGGGCAGGGCAGGGAGGGTGATATTTGTCACCGGCTCACCACACACACTCCTATGGGCTGGGCGGCACATGGAGTCAGCAGGGAGTATTGGGCGGGAGGGAGTAGGACAAAGTCTCTACGTCCGCCCAGTGGGGCCTCCATCCATCCTCACTGGCAGCAGTGACAAAACAACATTGGCACAAATTGCACAATGACTACATTGAGGAGAAAAGGGGTAAAAAAAAAGTAAATTAAAAACACACATATATATATATATACTGTATATATAGCTGCAAGTAGCGATAAGATCGACGGGGCCAAGCAATAAGAAAAATCACACCCGTGACCCGTGTGAACTGAGCGGCGCAGGCTGCTCCACAACACCGCTGGCTGGCTGGCTGCTGTTATTGTTATAGTGCTCAATGTGAATGGCCCTTTTAGGCTGCTCAACAGTGCCACTTTAGGTCACCCGGTGGTATTGCAGCTGTTCGTACCCCAAACAGACCCCAAACAAATTAACCCACTTTTTCTTATTGCAGCAATCCTTAGCCCCCTCTTATCTTGCAGCTATTTTATTTTATTTTTTTACAAAAAATTGGCCAATTGGAGTAAGACTGGTTTCAGTGCTATTTTGGCATGACCCTCTAGTCTACCATATTGTAAGTGTGTGTGTAGAAAGTTTAATTAAAATTGCGCAAAAATCCCAGGAGTAGATTCGATTTAACTGTTTTTCATATAATTCAAAATGGTGGGAGATCTAAAGGTCACAGCCAGGTCATATGTGTATTTAAAATGTATTGCTGTTGTATTGCAAATGGTTCATGAGCTATGGCTGTTCAAAGGTTGCATCTTTGACCAACCTTCATGGCTATTGGCTAAGCAGGGTGACATATCCATAGCCCTCTACCATAATTATTGCCACATTTCATAAAAAAACGACTTCACAGTTTGGCCTGGAGCGCTGACAGAAGAAATGATTTATAATTGAAAATAGTGGATGATCTAAAGGTCAGAGGTCAAAAGTCAGAACACGAAAGTTGTTCGGCATGAGGAGACGCATATGTGTATCAAAGATTTATTGCTGACGTTCAAACAGTTCATGAGCTATGGCTGTTCAAAGTTAGCATTTTCAATTGAGTGATATAGCGCCACCCTTTGGCCAATGGTTGTGGTCTTCGCGTCCTCACCATTTGGCATAGCCTGTAAAGCCTGAACTGCAATGTTTGGCGGAAGAAGAAGAAAAAAACAATACAATAAGAGACCAATTCTCCTCCTTGGGGGGCGTGGCCCCACTAGCATGACTGAATTCTTTATTATTAGATAAGAATTTATTCTTATTATTTCCATATCCGCAATTTCCGCAATTTCCATTTCCGCAATTCCGCAATTTCCACAATTTCCATTTCCGCAATTTCCGCAATTTCCGCAATTTCCATTTCCGCAATTTCCGCAATTTCCATTTCCGCTATTTCGCAATTTCCGTAATTTCCATTTCCGCAATTTCCGCAATTCTTATCTCAATTTTTCTTTTCTTTTCTCAATTCTTATCTCAGGTCAAAAATGGGTTAATTGGTTACGAGTCCGACATTCCGTCAGACGCCAACAGTAGGTGAGAAAGAAACTGCATGGAGACCACCGAACTCCATCCAATCCATCCACCCACCCACTCCACCACTCCATCCACCCACCCACCCACTCCAGGGGGATGTGGTGGGCTCTGGGGGCTACTGACAAAAAGTCTGAAAGTCATTTCAGAGGTCTCTCGGTTCATGTGTCCCAATGATGCTGCAGCATTGTGTGTGTGTGTGTGTGTGTGTGTGAGAGAGTGTTGAGCAGCACGTGGGTGTGTTTTTGTCTGGCCATGTGCTACCACCAACCACAGTACGTCCCTCCCCAGCCCTTTGTTGGACTGACCTACATTTTAAACACACATCCTCCTCAGTGTTGCCTTGTCTGCTTATTATAAGCAACATAGATTAGTTTGGGCTTCTTTTTCTGTAAAAAAAATATTGTTATAGTTAATATTGCGGGTTTCATTTTTTTGGGGGGGCTTGTTTCTAAAGTGTAGTTGGGTATTTGGGCTAGTTTCCTGATGTTTAAACCATGATTCTCATACATTTTCATGTCAAGATTAATAATAATAATAATAATGTATTTGTCCAAAGACCGTACATCTAAAAATATTTTGTGTCCAGGACCCCGACCCCTCCAAATATTGGCATTGTTAAAATGTTCAAAATATATTCCACTTTGTCACTTTGAGATATATATATTTTTGCAGATCTACAAATTCACAACACATTGCACTGCGACACGTTGTGAGCTTGTAGATCAGCTATTTTCAAATTGCCGATATGGGTACCGTTTAACGTGTTCATGTAGCAGGCTATAGTCACTTCTTTTGGGCTTGTTTCCCTAGACCTGGCTGCTTATCTCTCTCACACAATCTGGCAACGTTGATCCTCCTGACAACAACAACCTCCCAGTGACACCGATGTGGACGAACACAGAGTCTCAGCACGTCGTTATATAGTTTTTAAATGCATTTTATTTCCTGCAGCAATATTGTGTGATATCACTTTTCTTTTCTCAAACGCTTTAAAAGAATCTGTCAAGAAAATATTTCTTTTGTGAATTTAAATTCACAATTTTACAAAACATTGTACTGTCTTTTTTTCCTTTTTTTTTTAAATACACATTTAAAACATTATAATGTCAGTTTGACAAAAAAACCAAAAAGAAAACATTTTGGAGAGAGAGAGAAAAAAAAGGAGAAAACTAGCTTGGATCAATCAAAAATCCTCATCGTACTTAATGAACCTTTTACTTGAGCAACATACAGTCAGCGAGTCAGAAATAGCTGCAGGTCAGCTATTTCTGGTGCGCGGCACCGTCATACAACAGAGTATAGATTAGGCTGAAGAAGACAAAGCATGACAAAACTTAAAGAAAAACGATCACACATGTAAAAAAAGAAAAAATCAAATACCGAATATTGAATATATTTAGAATACCACCAATAATTGGTGACATACAGTATAGGTGGGAACATAATGGTAATGTGCCCATATCATTTATTACATTTTACATAATGCGGGAAAAAGATGCTTGGGGTAAAATTGAGAAATTGTTTGTGTTTGTATTTTCCTATTAAAAGTTACCTTCCCAGTGTAGTTTATCGTTACAGAGCACTCATGTTAAAGTTTAGTTTTACACTGTGTAAAATATCCGGCCTCCATTACATATATTTGTGTTAAAATAACCAAATTGGATGGATCAGAGCAAAAAAAACATGTGTTTATACAGTGTTTTTGATCGGATATATCAATGATATCTAAGCGTGTTATTAATTAATAATTGTCATCAGGCCCAACAAATAGTAACGTCCGGCCGGATTCTAGCTCAAAATCAAAACAAGAAAGAAAGCCACAGCACCACCACAGCTGCGGTAACCATGGTTTAGAGTAGACATAGAGCATGCTTTTAGCCTAATCTATGTTCCATCGCACGACGGTGTCGCACGAGGAAAATAACAGACGCACAAAGCTCAGAAAACATGTCGTGGATGTACAGTAACACGTGAGCTTGTCGCCAGTCTGCCATTTTTCGACACGAGACAGACACCGCCAACGTGTCAACGTATGACGGTGACTTTATTCAACACTTACCAAACAGAACTGTAAAAAATATTTAAAAAAAGGAAGTTGGGGGAAAGGAAAGAGTTTCCAGTAAAGCACCTCGACGTGAGAAAGTACACGAGATGAGAACACAGAAATGATACAGCATAATGTATGTATGTACGGTAGAAAGAGAACGGTGGCTGATTGGGGTTGCTATCTGTGTGAACACACACAACAAGTGGTCCAAACAGAGGACTTGTTCCAGTGTTCCAAGGACTATATATATATATATACGAGTTAAAACTATACACAACAAAATAAATAAGTTACCTGATACATAAGCTACCTTCAGCATTTTTTCTTTCCTTTGACATTAAATATCTCCCAAAAGGCAATCGTATACAGTAGTAGTATTCTGAGGGATGACTGAGCACCTCGTCCGATATCCATCCATCCATCCATGCTGGAAAAAACAGATTGTTCATTTTGAAAGAGTGGCTAAGCGCCATGTGGTCATCGACAGTGACCAACGAGAAATCCTGTCACACTATTCCTGCAGTTAAAGTAATCTTTGTCCGAAAACTCTGCCAGAACACCTTGCACTGCACTTTTGACTGCATGCCGATCCGATCCATCAATAATTGAGAAAACGTGTATATTTATAGCTATAATAGACAATTCCTCACCGTTATAAAAGCAGTACATATCAGCATTCAAATGTGTTTTGCAATCCTAACATTTAGTTGTTTAGGAATACTTAACTTTTGTACTGTGGAACTTGAGTGTGTGCCATAATTTAGATCACAGCAGAACCTGTCAAACGCACTACCAGATCTGCCATAAATATTAACTTCTGACGATGATATGGAGCCAAAACTCTACCAAACTGGGCACATTCTTTAGGGTACATTTGAAAGGAAAATATATGCAAAACCATTGCACTTATTTTTGACTTAAGTGAAAAATGTGAATCGCGATGCACTGGTCAGTTAAAACTCAAGGGGAAAAAAATCCCTTTACCTGAAATTTGATCAAACCAAAGACTGCTCAGCTGTTACTAATATGCAATAAATGCCCATGACAGAGTAAAGATCTGCAGTGAGACGGAAGCATTTAGCAGATTTAAACGTGTCGTACAATGGTGTCTTGAAACCTACAATCTCACAACGCGTCATGAATGTGAGTCACTATGCGTTGCAAGCTTGTACTGTAGCTATTTTCGGCCGAACAACACTGTTGTATTGGGGGAGAATACGTTTGAGAATTAAAAACATTACGGCTGTCGGAATTAATATGACTATATGAACCAAAATGACGTGAGAGCTCCCAATGTTACTGCTGACATTTGAGCTAAGTAGGGTGGGGTGGGGGCACGCAGTATGATGTCATAATTAGACGGTCTGCCCCCATAACAGACAGGTCACAAGTTCAAGTCCCAGAACACAGCCACACCATGTCTCATCGAAAGTGCCCTTTACTTGAACAAGACAATGATCCTCCTCGCCATCGGCTCTCTCAGGGTAAATCACAGTTGGTCGGAATGGCTAAGATGCCTCTAGTAGAGCTGTGAATGTAGATTGTGAACATAATCCCAGTTCAGTTCCAAGTCCTCCTAATATCCATCTATATAGTACTCCACGGGCTCAACACCAACACATAGAAAACGCTGCAATTTACAGAATGTTTTGAACACAGCGAGAAGTGCACTACCGAAGTACACAAAAACGAGTCGCGAACTGAGAAGAGAACGACCCCCTGATGGGCAGTACTGATCGTGTGTGATCGATCGGAGCACGTCCGGCGATATCGCGTCTGAACTGTGAACCAGTGACTGACAGACAGCTGCTCCTGTGAACCAGTGACTGACAGACAGCTGCTCCTGTGAACCAGTGACTGACAGACAGCTGCTCCTGTGAACCAGTGACTGACAGACAGCTGCTCCTGTGAACCAGTGACTGACAGACAGCTGCTCCTGTGAACCAGTGACTGAAGGACAGCTGCTGCTCCAGAAGCCTTTCTTTGCAGGTCATGGTTTTTAAAACATCGCGGCCGCTTCTCTCTCTCTCTCTCCGCACAGATCTGAGATCAGCGCCCATGTGACGACGCATCAGCACTGACCTCCCCAATACAAGGACGGAGGTTTAGGAGGAATCCACTAAAGGTCTTTGATGGAAAACCTTCACCACAAAAGGACCACAGTGGGGGGTTTTTTTAGACCAGAAGATGTCGCTGATAGTATACGGCAGGATACGGAAGTGTTGTTCCTTTTCCGATACCGCTTTTGTACCGCGTTGTTTGGTTTGGGCCTTTGGGGGGGGGGGGGGGTCGAGAAGGGGGGGTGGGGCGGGTCAATCCTTCATATAAACCGTATTTGGGGTCACCCGGGCCAACACCAGAACCACCCCAGCATGGTGTCAGGAGCGAAAGGCAGGAGGGGACAGGAGGAGGAGGAAGGGTGGATGATATAACCGGACGAGGAGAGAGGGGCCGGTTTGGACGGGTTTCTCAGGGTGATGGTGGTGTGGGGGGGGGAGGGGGTGGGGGGTGGTGGGGGGGGTGGTCAAGGCTGCGTTTCGGTGTCCAGTTGTTCAGCGGAGGAGGAGCCGGTGACGGCGGGCGGCGTGGCCAGCGTGGTAAACCAGGAGGACATGGCAGACTTGGCGCTGGTCAGAGCCCCGCCCACCGACTGACCTGTGAGAGGTAAGGAGGGAGACGAGAACGAGACAAGAACGAGAGGTAATGGGAGCACTGAGAAAAACATCAGAATTTAAACAGTACTAAATAACATCATGTCTATAAACCAAATTACTGGCGAGTTCTACAAATAAAGAGGGATTGAGGCCAGTGAAAAATAGCTGATCTACAAAGTCACCACGTGTCACATATTTTCACCTTTTCGCCGCCCGAAACTATGTGCGACTCAGGCTTAAAGGTATATTCAGTGATTTCACTTAATTCTTTTTTTGTTTTGTTGTGATAATCCTCCCTACTATAGAGTGTGCTGACCATATAAGGAATTCCTCCCTGTCCCCAGTTAACCCCTGGGGGTCGAGCGGGGGCGGGCCTTGGTGTGTGTGCTGTTGGCCTGTTGTGTGTCTCCCCACTGAAAATGTGCATGTGCACATCTTGTTACCGGGGCGGACCGGGGGGGGGGGGTTTCCAATTCACTGAATACTCCTTTAAACGATGCCTAAGACAGACGCTGTTCGATGCTTACCGACTGCCTTCCCGGTCTGAACCATGCTGCGACTGGTGGTCATCATGGCGTTGCCCAGCTTCTTTCCTCGCTCGCTGTTCTGCACAGAGCTTTAAAAAACAAACACAAACAGAATGACGTCACTGCTTCGAGGGACATTATCGCGATTTACAACATTATACTGTTATATACATTATACTATAGCAGTCGTAACCAAAGTCTCCTGAAAAAGGGGACCCAGTGCCTCCCTGCTTGGCACTCCGCATCCCTGAGACATACTAGCGTCATGTCCAGGGGGTGTACTGAGACATACTAGCGTCGTGTCCAGGGGGTGTACTTGTACATCAAGCTGCCTCACGCTACAGAAACAGGAGATGGGCTCCTGCCCCCTATGGGGCCTCATGGCTCTGCAAGGCTACTTACTTTTTACTTAGCAGTCGTAACACTAAGCTGTCCTCTAGGGTCCGTAGAGACTAATGCATGTCAAACCGAGTATCGTTGTAATTAAACAGGTTGAAAATCGAGATATAAAAATCTTCTCTTATGGGGGTCCCTGGCATATGGGTCTGCGGGCTAATTAGTGTCAATTTGGGGGTCCTTGTGACATGAAAAAGTATGTATGAACTGGACCACGAAATAGGTATGGCCACCTAACCTACCCTTTTGCAGCACAGAGGCCCAGATTGCCCATCAGAGCCCGACCCGACCTCCCACCCAGAACAACACATTCCAATCTACAGTCAGCCATAAAGGAATCCCATTCAGCGCTGCCGGGCCGGGCTACGGCCGGCGGGCGGGCGGGCCAGCCAGTCACACACCCAATGTTATTTTCAGATGAACAATCATGGGGTCCATTATTATGAGCCAGAGCACAGGTTGGCAGCGGTCAGTGGAAATAGGGTGGCCGGCTGACGGCGCTGCCAACAGCAGGGGCAGAACAACAACAACAACAGAGCAGCTCTGACTGACAGCTCTCTCTGTTGCTGAATGCCATCTGGCTGTCTCATGTCCGCCCGTCCGTCCGTTAGACAGACAGGATGTTTTAGACAGCGTCTCTCGCTGAAGGTGGGGTCACCACCGTGAGATGTTGTGTTGTTGACACATCCCAGCCCCCGATAATAAACAAGGACATTGATGTCCACTGATGTAGTTGATTTAATGCGTGAGATCAAGTCAGGATCAGCATCGCCTCCGTGTCTCCCCTACGCCCCTCGTCTCCCCTCTCGGCTTTACGAGGAACAAACTGTCCCTCGTAAATAATCTCTACTGTCGCTCTCATAAATTATCTCCTCAGCTCGGGCTGTACAGTATGAAGCTGTAATGTAAGTCCCCTAGCGGCTACCCCTTTCCGTTCTGTAAGCTGATCTGTAAATACAGAATCTGTAAATCTGTAAATACACTTGTGGCAGCTATATACTTTCAGCAAAAGTATATGCATTGTCTATTTCCTAGGATGGATATATAAAAGTCCAGCAGGCAGAGTTTGTGTGGTCCTGATTTATACTTACAGTAGTTGAACAAGCTCTCAACTGTTGTAAGATTGACTGTTTTTTATGCACTTTAAGATCATTAATAACAATTAAAAAAAGTACATAAAATAGGAATGACTGTGCTATGCCTTCTTTTATACTAAATGGAGTGTATTTGTTGTGGGGTGGGATGGTGGTGAGGTGGTCCTTGAGGTTTGTTTAAACATCTGCTAGTGGTCCAGACGACCAGAGCTTTGAGAACCACTGGTTTAGAGACATATAGACCCTGTACTGTGTGTGCTGTTGTTGATGCAAGGGGTTGCATGCATGGCTGGCGACCCTCCGCTGTGGTTATAGGGCCTTAGAATGCATTTTATGAGAGAACAAAAAAAACAACATATTAAATAAAAGAAAACCTATGAATTCTTCTTCAACTGCTCCTCAAGGTGCTTTACAGCCACGCTTAACCAAACCTCTTAGCTCGAGCCCCAAAAAGGAGGACTTTAGTTTAATGTCTCCCCGCCGAGACCCAAAAGAGTGAAAATGGCCGATCTACAAGGATTAATCACGTGCAACTGTACAGTAGATCGCAACTGGGGACGGTCAACAATTCGAAGAACAACATTCTGTTAACAACACTGTTGTTTTGCATCGCTACGCTCCATGTCAATCAACACAAAGACCCGCCCACTCATAAACAACAAGCCCAGTTGGCTGCTCAACTGGTGTTTCTCTCCTGCCCTGCTGGCATCTCTCTGATAAACACTATTCACTTGGAATAGAGGTCATATTCAGCCTCATATAAAACAGCCCTCCCATGTGTGTGTGTGTGTGTGTGTGTGTGTGTGTGTGTGTGTGTGTGTGTGTGCTGTGTGTGTGCGTGTGACCGTGTGTGTGTGTGAGAATGGGAGGGAGGATCTTTAACAACGCTCGGTCTGTTTGTTTGTTTACGAAGGTGTTACGATAAAGTTCACCAAGGCCGTGTTACAACATAGCGGAGAGGAAACATGAGATGCTGCAAGTGCCTCCGCGAAGTTTGTCATACCGCGCGCATGCACACACACACAGCCTTCTTGAGTGACAGGCTGAGCCTGAGAGCCAGGCAGGCACCGCTGTTAAGAACACAAGTGGCAATGTCAGCATCCTGGGCTCTACACACCCTCCGCCAACCTAGTCCCCATATATGGGGGACAAGGGGAGAGCAACGGACTTGAACTCATGCTTCCTTCATGCCTGAGTGTCCAAGTTGCTCCTTTACACCTGACAGGGGGGAGTTTCCCTGGTTGGACGTATATAGCGCGTGGAAGGAACACGTTATTCCAACCAGTTCCTTTCCCCTCCATCAGGCGCCCCGGCTGGCCAGGGGGAGGCAGTATAGAGACCAGTTCCTTTCCCATCCATCAGGCACCCCGGCTGGCCAGGGGGAGGCAGTATAGAGACCAGTTCCTTTCCCATCCATCAGGCACCCCGGCTGGCCAGGGGGAGGCAGTATAGAGACCAGTTCCTTTCCCCTCCATCAGGCGCCCCGTCTGGCCAGTGGGAGGCAGTATAGAGACCAGGATTACGGCATGTTTTTTGTGAGGGTACCTACCCTAGGGGACACAGGGAGAACATGTGAGGGTACCTACCCTAGGGGACACGGGGAGAACATGTGAGGGTACCTACCCTAGGGGACACGGGGAGAACATGCAAACTCCACACAGAAAGGCCCTTTCGCCAACCTCGACCTCGGGTATGGGCACTGATGACGTGGAGGAGGAGAGAACACGCCGCCAGCACCCACAGCGTCCCCAGCGGGAATCGAACCCAGGACCTTCTAGCTGTGAGGCGACATCTCTACCAACCGTGCCACCGTGCAGCGATGCGTTTTTAACAGAATAGAGTTGTTACTTGGTATTTTAACGCGAGGCCCTCGTATGAATGACATTACACAAATGATCAGAGTAGAGTTGTTCAGGCATTAATGTGAATGGAAAGGCCAAAGTATGAGAAGAAGCATTGGAACTTTGGAAGTGCCATTATTACACAAGCTCGTTCGTATTTTAACGCCATTTAACTCTTGCATTTAATTGGACCCCAATGGAACTCTGACACAAACGTTGATCAATAATAACACTCTTGAGAGCGTAAAATTAAACCAAATGGACCCGTTTAAGGGTTAATTTGGTTTCATTTCACGCTCTCAAGAGTCATGTTCTTAACAGCGGTGCCTGCCTGGCTCTCAGCCTGTCACTCAAGACGGCCGTGGGCCGGCCTCTAAGTGCAAAGGCCACGCCTCCTTGTTCTTTCGCCGTCAAGCGGGACGGACGGGATCCCCTTTCAGCTGTACTTCCTGGAATGAAACCAGAGCACCCCCCCCCCACACACACACACCCCCCCCCCCCCACACACACACACACATACACACACACACACACTACACTGAAGCCTAGCGATAATGTATGAGGATTTCAATGAATGTACCTTGTAATATGAAAAATGCAGCCTTGAACCTTGCCTTGTCTTTGTTTTTTTCCTTTTTCTTTTTTTGTATTGTCTTTTTTTTGTTGTCATCAATAAAAATTAAGTGAATAAAAAAAAGAAGAAAGGAACATCGCAGTGACACATCCTCCCCCCCCCCCCGCCCCAATGAAAGTAGAGCCTCTCGTCTTTCTTTTGAGATAATTGATGTATCTAATTTAACATTTGTGGAGTTGGTCACCTGACCAAAAGCGGTTGACAGAAACTGGTCGACATGTTCTGTTGCCCCAACACGGGCAGAAACAAGGCCTTTTAACCAGGCTACTTACACACACTACAACTCGCTTACAATTCGCAAACCTGGCAACACTGTTCCGTGTTCTCATAGGCCCTCCAGGCCCGCCCCCACAGCTACTTTTCAGTCTCACAATCGGCCATCTTGCTTTTTACTTCGATGCGCGAGTGGACATTTAATGCAAATACATTAATTATAGCTCCAGCAAGCAAACACAAACACCTCAACTCCATCTCATTGTGAATAAGAATTCCGAGGGGAAAAATAATTTTTGGAACGCCACTTTCACCCAGTATGAAGCTAAATGTGGAAGCCGTGTGTGTCACACCAACACTGGTGACCCAGAGAATCCTGTGCCGATTCTCAGGCATCTGGCCTGAGGCACTGCCTGCGAGTTGGCTCTGCGTGCGCTTTTTCCAACTCTCACTGATTTATCCAGCTCACACGTCAATCACAGTCAGCAGCTCTCAGCCTGCACACACACGCACGTCTGTCTTGCGCACACGCGCACACACACACACATACACACACACACACACACACAGAGACACAGAATAGGCATGCAGGCTAAGGCGAGTGGCAATTTAATGCAAATAAATTATTTATAGGTCCAGCAAGCAAATCATGATGGTCTGTAGGTCACAATCACATTCCGATTTGAGGGGTTGTGTTTTGTATGACATTTTGGCCAGTAGTTTTATATCTATCTCAGCTTTTGCCTGATAGCACACATGCTAACAGTGCTGACCACAACGTTAGCAGCATTTGATGACAGCTTGCCATAGCAACGTACAGTGTGCGCAGACCTAACGTGAGCTTCTGGGACAGAAACTTGCGTTTTCATGACAGCAGCAGCTGCTGCACCCTGTGATAGATACTGTGCTAAAGATGCTAAAGCAACACAAAACAACATCCACACGCAAAACAAACCAGGGACCAGGGTTGCCACATATCGTGGATGTGAGAGTGAAACAAGCAACCAGGTCTATAAAAATGTTAATAGGCCAGTTCAAAGTAGGTAAATCAGAAATGGTCCGGAAATTAGTCTTAAAATAATCAATTATAGTGTTGACTGTCACACTTTGTTGTCTAATGTTGTTTCAGAGCAGTGGAACTCAAACATTTCCATGTCAAGGACTACCAATAGATAAACAAGTCCAAAGTAGCTTATAATGATCAGACTTGGCAACACTGTCTCTAGGTTGAACGTTCGACTTTACAAGCTCACACATATGAAATATGTTTTTTTGAATCTTCAAACTGAGACATATTTGATGATAATACTGTTAGCACAGTCATCATACTCCAAGAGCATACAAATGGAACCAAATGGACCCTGATTTTCCCAGAGAGCAAATGGTATCAAATGGGGGTCTGTGGCCTAATGCATTTCAAACTGGGGCTTCTTGCTATTATATTCTCTGCATATCTTATCAACTTGGGGTGAATATTTCACCACAATACTTTACTGAATATTTCACAAGAATATAACACAAGAGTCAAATGTACGGTCAAATGTAATCACAATATAGGCTACAGATGTACATATTTATGACACAGTAAAATGTCGAAAATTAGTGCTATCCCCCCCCCCCACACACACACACACACACGACAGGCAAGGCTGTTGTTTGCATCGTTAGCAGGCAGCAGCTACCTTGCCACTGCTCTCTGTGACTGTAGTTGTTTCACCATGTTTGCGTATTTATGAGAAATAAAAAACACTTTCTGTTATTGCAACGACACTGGGATGAGCCCGGCGAAGCCGGGCGAAATTCTAGTATATATACATCGTTAGAACAAAACATTCTGTGGGTCTTGTGAGATTAATAGAAACGCTCAAAAACGCTGACAAGAGCTGCAATAAACAGTAGAAACTCAGTCTGTGATACTAGTCTGAGGAGGATCACTGCCCAGATATCAATAAACAGGCTGTGTAGAACCTCTGTCTGTTTTCTAGTGTGACTGATGTCCACGGGCATGACACCAGAAGGAGCATCTGACCTCGTTTCCTCCTAAATTAAAACCATCAAACCAGTTGTAGTTTTTTGACAGCAAATTCTGATTTAATTTAATCATGGTCTATTATTGAATAATATGTAATTTCGTTTTTAGTCACATTTCAGTAATCTACGGGTCTGTCTGTCAATCTGTCTAATGTTTTAATTAACGTTCCATAACTCACCACCAGAGGGCAGCATTGGGCTTGTTTTGGTGGGTAACTTTTTTGTCTTTGGGGCATGAGAAGAGATAGTTCTTTAAAGCAGGGGTTCTCAAATGGTTTCATTTCAACCCCCAGATTCGTATCCAACCCTCATAATAACTCTGGGAGTTATTGGGGTTGTACCCTGTAGACCTGTAAGAGTCCATTTGGTTCCTGACTATGAATCATTTAGCTCGGGAGCTCCTGGGACCCTCTCAAGGACCCCTGGGGGTCCACACTTTGAGAAGCACTGCCCTAAAGCAGGGGTTCTCAACCACTGGTGGTACTTGAGCCCCTCTCTAGTGGTACACAGAGGAGTCGCCCCACAAAAGGAGGAAAAAAAGACAAAAGTGGAATGAAATTTATATTATATTACTACAGGTAGTTCTTCTGACCAAGCAATTGGTTGAAATAGGCTCTAGAGCCGTGCTGAAATGAGCATGACAGCACACCTATAGCCGTTAATAGAAGATTTGAGAACGGATTATTCAAATCAGAAATATCATCCGTTGTGCTGATTAGTGATTAGACAAGAGTTTTGTCAGAGCAGCAGCATTATTGGCTTAGGAATGGAACAAAAAGGCAGGTATAAACTCCTGTATATTATATTACTGTAGTTATTATGGTGGTACATGGAGAGCCAAATATTTTCTGAGGTGGTACTTCAGTATAAAAAGGTTGGGAACCAATGCCCTAAACTAAAGAACCCATTTTGACTTCTTACCCACTACATTTTGTGTACATAACGTGAATTCTGTCATTTCTTTCGTCACATTTCTGAACTCGCTCCCAGTGAAGTACTGTACATTGAGAATGATATTCTTTGCTTCCGAACCCGAAGAACAAAATCAACAAATTGTTTTGAGTTGACTGTTGAAAAATGATACTCACTGTGAGAGTCTTAATTTCACATCAGCAACTCCATACTGGCCCTGGAACGGATGTCTGGAAGAGGACAGATCAAACAATTCATCTATCAAACACATTTAGCAAATAGTAAAAGGACAAAAAGCTAAAATTGTGAAAATAGCTGACTTACAAGCAGTGCCGGTTCTAGGCCTTTTGAGGCCCTAGGCAACATATTATACAGAGCCCCCCCCCTCCTGCTTTGCCACGCCGGATAAAAATTGTAAATTTGCCATGAAAATGCTTCAATCTGGTGCACTTTGAGATCAAAATTAAGAAGCTAGGTGGGGGCCACATATGTTTATAAACAAATCCCAAATGTTTATAAACAAATCCCAAATGTTTATAAACAAATACCAAAATGTTTATAAACAAATACCAAAATGTTTATAAACAAATCCCAAATCCCTTGGTCCTACCCCCCCGACCATGAGACTTACTACAGGTCTACTGGTAGTGGTCCTACCCCCCCCATGAGACTTACAAATCCCAAATGTTTATAAACAAATCCCAAATGTTTGTAAACAAATCCCAAATGTTTATAAACAAATCCCAAAATGTTTATAAATAAATCACAAATGTTTATAAACAAATCACAAATGTTTATAAACAAATACCAAAATGTTTATAAACAAATCCCAAATCCCTTGGTCCTACCCCCCCGACCAAGTTACAAGCTCACAAAGTGTCGCAATCTGACGCATAGTGAGCTTGTAGATCAGCTATTTTTCCCACTATACTTGAAATAGGGCTTATTCATATTTCATCAATGCACTTTTTCCCTTCCTGGAAATATAGTGGATTCAAAAGTTCAATATGTGTCTTTGAAATGTAGTGGAGAAGGAAAATATAAATATTATTCTGTTTCTAACGGTGGAGCACAATTTACAATTTAGGCATTTAGCAGACGCTCTTAATCCAGAGCGACTTACAATAAGCAACAAAACGAAAAGCATGGCATCACATCACATACATAAAAAAGTAGTTATCATGAAACATGCGTAAGCTAAGAACATAACAGTTATTTATTTTTTGTTATTCATGTCCACACTGAATTGCATTACTGCTCTTGTTTTTTAATGTTTATGCCTTGCTTTTTTCTTTTTTTCTCCATTGCTCTGTAAAGCACTTTGAGTTGCATTTCATGTCATGAAAGGTGCTACTGTATACAAATAAAGTTTTATTATTATTATTATTAACAGTGGAATATATCTATATAATGAAACTATACATACCGGTAGCCATACTATACTATACTATGAAGTGCTATGACTACATAAAATGCAAGTCTGTATAAGTCTGTATAAAATGCTCTCTAAGTCTACATGAAGTTCTATCTAAGGGGCTAGGGTAAGTGCTACGGGCCATGATGGAGTCTGAAGAGGTGGGTTTTCAGACTACGGCGGAAGAGGCACCTACCCTGAACCTACCCTGGTGTGATTGATCTGAACCTACCCTGGTGTGATTGATCTGTACCTACCCTGGTGTGATTGATCTGAACCTACCCTGGTGTGATTGATCTGAACCTACCCTGGTGTGATTGATCTGAACCTACTGATCTGAACCTACCCTGGTGTTATTGATCTGAACCTACCCTGGAGTGATTGATCTGAACCTACCCTGGTGTGACTGATCTGAACCTACCCTGGAGTGATTGATCTGAACCTACCCTGGTGTGACTGATCTGAACCTACCCTGGAGTGATTGATCTGAACCTACCCCGGTGTGATTGATCTGAACCTACTGATCTGAACCTACCCTGGTGTGATTGATCTGAACCTACTGATCTGAACCTACCCCGGTGTGATTGATCTGAACCTACCCTGGAGTGATTGATCTGAACCTACCCTGGTGTGATTGATCTGAACCATCTGAACCTACCCTGGTGTGATTGATCTGAACCTACCCTGGTGTGATTGATCTGAACCTACCCTGGTGTGATTGATCTGAACCTACCCTGGTGTGATTGATCTGAACCTACCCTGGTGTGATTGATCTGAACCTACCCTGGTGTGATTGATCTGAACCTACCCTGGTGTGATTGATCTGAACCTACCCTGGTGTGATTGATCTGAACCTACCCTGGTGTGATTGATCTGAACCTACCCTGGTGTGATTGATCTGAACCATCTGAACCTACCCTGGTGTGATTGATCTGAACCTACCCTGGTGTGATTGATCTGAACCTACCGTGGTGTGATTGATCTGAACCTACCCTGGTGTGATTGATCTGAACCTACCCTGGTGTGATTGATCTGAACCTACCCTGGTGTGATTGATCTGAACCTACCCTGGTGTGATTGATCTGAACCTACCCTGGTGTGATTGATCTGAACCTACCCTGGTGTGATTGATCTGAACCTACCCTGGTGTGATTGATCTGAACCTACCCTGGTGTGATTGATCTGAACCTACCCTGGTGTGATTGATCTGAACCTACCCTGGTGTGATTGATCTGAACCTACCCTGGTGTGATTGATCTGAACCTACCCTGGTGTGATTGATCTGAACCTACCCTGGTGTGATTGATCTGAACCATCTGAACCTACCCCGGTGTGATCTCCGCCAGCGCGGGGTGCTTGTTGCTGAACCACACGCGGTAGTTGTGAGAGATCTTCCACGCCGTGACGAACGGAACGCCGTAATCAGCCAGCAGCCTCTCGTTATCTGGAACAAGAGACGCAGAGGAAAGGAAGCAGAGGGTCAAGCCACGGTTATTGATTACCACACAGTGGAACTAATTCACTACGATCTTAGTTGATCACGCGTGTGTCTGTGTGTGAAAAAGGAACATTCTTAATTTTCTGGACAGGACAGTATCGTATGCTACCTACAGTACCATACTACACACTGAGGACCCCATGGAAGAGTGGGCACCTCGCTGTTAAATTGGATTATTATTTTCAAAAAAATGATACAAAATCAAATATTTGGAAAATGGTTTAAAGCAAGTAACTTGAGACCTGAGATCGATTCTACAAATGTCTTCTAAATACCGTACTGACAGTTTTCTGAAAAACCCATGTTTCCATGTCATTCGTTCTCAAACATTTTCATGTCAAGGACCACCATAGATATACTGTATGTATTTGGCTGCCGACTCCCATCTGAAAAAGATCCAGGGACCTCCCAGAAGCAAAGATTTGAGTTAAAAATGTTCGCTCTGAAAGAATATATTCAAACATTTGGGCCACATTTTCACGACTTTTTAAAATTAGCAGACCTACAAGCTTATAGTGCGGCACTCGGTGCCGCGCTATGAGATTTTAGATCTGCTATTTTTCAACAGCTAAAGTACAACATAACGCCTGAAACACCAAAAGGGGTTCCCGCCCAGACTGGGTTAAAGCGAGTAACGCATACCTTCTTGCAGGGCGGAGGACAGCAGCGTCTGCAGGTAGAGCGTGAACTGGGCTCTGATCCACTCGTCTCCGCCCTCCCAGCCCGTCCCGTCCAGGAACACGTCCTCGCGGTTTTCCGTGACGTGTTTGACCAGGTAGTCGGCGAAGCGCAGGTCGGCCGTGGTCAGAGCGAGGAGCCTGCGGAGCTCAGGGTCCTGGATCTGGATGCGCCCTTCCTCCACCTGCAGGGAAAGAAAAGGTAAACGGTGCATTTATATAGCGCCTTTATCCAAGGCGCTTTACAGACATTGTGCATTACATTCACTCATTCACACACACATTCATACACCGATGACGGCGGAAACCATGCAAGGCACCAACCAGCACATCGGGAGCAATTAGGGGTTCAGTGTCTTGCTTAAGGACACTTCGACACCCGGGTTCGAACTGGCAACCTTGCGGTTACCATCCAGCCAAGTTTGAGAACCCCACGGATATAGAAACATAAGCTTTTCTGAAAACTGTTCGGATTTAGAAGATATGTGTAGAATCGGCCTCAGGTCTTAATGGGCTAAGAAGACAATCTAATCATCTACAAACACACTTTGCACTTAATTTAGACGTACTGTATGTACATATTGTTTGCATGAATGTGTTGAGGAGACACAGATGCATTTACAAGCAATTTGCGACCAAATTCGTACGGCTCATATTTGATACAGCAAATCAGGCCCATTGTATGAAGAGCATACAGTCAGTGTGCTCGCTGTGCGTGCACACACACACACACACACACACACACACACACACACACAGAGAGGAGTCTTACGTCAACAACGGCGTCGCTCAGATGCCTCTGTTGCCGGAAGAGGATATTGGTGGCCCCAGCGACAAAGCCGCGCACCGCCACATCGGACAGCAGGTGGTGCTGTTGCAGCGCCATGTAGGGTAGGCACAGATAACCCTGGAGGAACAAGAGGGCAAATGTCACCTTCTAAGTGCATTTGAGGCACTGTCACTTTACTTGAGCATTTTTAACCCATTCAGACCTGAGGACGATGTCTTCTAAATCCTGACAGTTTTCTGAAATACCCTATGTTTCTATGTCAGACGGTTCTACAGATGTCTTCTAAATCCTGACAGTTTTCTGAAATACCCTATGTTTCTATGTCAGACGGTTCTACAGATGTCTTCTAAATCCTGACAGTTTTCTGAAATACCCTATGTTTCTATGTCAGACGGTTCTACAGATGTCTTCTAAATCCTGACAGTTTTCTGAAATACCCTATGTTTCTATGTCAGACGGTTCTACAGATGTCTTCTAAATCCTGACAGTTTCCTGAAATACCCTATGTTTCTATGTCAGACGGTTCTCAAACTATTTCATGTCAAGAACCTCTAGAATTATCTGTATTCGGCCACCGACCCCATCTTAAAATATGTTGTTCCAGGGACCCCCCCCAGAACCTGCGGCACACTGCCAGACTGGACTGCCAGCCAAGGCCACATTTTTAGCTTTGATTTATTTACTTCATTGCTGAAACTTACCAGAGAGCCTCCAGCAACGGAAAACAAACTGTGAAACATCATTGGCTTTTTATTATCAACGCAAATGTAGAATAAACTAAAACATGTCGTACACCAGCTTTATTTTAGACTTGGTTGCGCACGGGAATACAGCCGACCTACAAGCTCACACAACACGTTGCAGAGTGACACGTTGTGAGCTTGTAGATCAGTGTAGATAACTCTGGCTGGTAAAGGAGGAACGGACAGATTACAGTTACTGTTTGCCTTGTCATGTTAGCTATGTGTACATTATTGTAAAGTCTATCAATATCCAAAACAAATGTGTCAATAATGGAATATTTGATAAGAGGGAGGTTTGTGTTATTGTTGTTCTAATTGCCTTGACTGTGTACAATGTACTGTACAGATTGTGAAGATATATTCAAACTGGCGTCCCTATTTTGGTCATGGACTTTCCAAAATTGTTCAATTTCAGAATTTAAAAAAAATACTGGATCTAACAAGATCTAGTATAAAATGTGGCGCATTGCAATGCCTTTTGAGCTTGTTGTAGATCACATCACCCTGACGGGTACAGGCTTGAGGTTAGACATACTATTGGTCCGACTGTCATTAGACAAGACAACCTACCTCAAACCCTAACCGAACCCTAACCGCAAGCACGGAGGTTAAAATAGGGTGCATTTTGCATCCCAATTCTAGTGTATTTTGCTATCTTTAGTTTGCTGTTTTCTACATGCATATAACCACATTATAACCAAAATGAAATGAGAGTTAAATGCTGCAATTTGTAAAAATAAGCAAAATATGACTCCTAACGTTGTTGAAGTGGGACTCATCAATGTCCCTGGGACTCATCTCTAAAAGACCATCGCTGCATCCCGGGACTCATTACATTGAAAATCTATTTACATCACTGAGTGCATGTTCGGCCGCATGTCCGGCCGTTGTTTCCGCATGTCGGTTCCGTTGGTTGGTGTGTCTAATCTGTGTGTGCATCCATCCCACCCTGAGCTCCTCTCCCTGGGGAGCGTTACCTTGGTGAAGATGGCGAGGGGCAGGCCATACTTGTCCTCCTCCAGCCCCGACACCAGGCCCTGGGCGAGGCCGCCCGCCGACTGGGGCTGCACCGTGATGGGGACGCTCTGCTCGCCGCCCTCAAACGGGTCCGGGTGCTCGACGCCCTCCTCCCCCCTCCTCTCGGGCGACTCTTTGGGGGCCTCCGAGTCCAGGACGCTGGGGTCCAGCGTCTCCCAGTCGCTCTCCGAGGACTCCGGGGAGCCGCGGGACGGGGGCTTGAGGTGGTGGCTGTTGTTCTCCCCCGTGGTGGGAGCTGTGTGAGAGGCAAGGTTATTGGAGTTAACTAAAACAAACTAACTACAATCGAGAAATGTTTTAGTTGACTAATGAGTGGTATTGTGCAGAGAAAATGTATTCCTTTTTGACATAATACCCTTTTTCTGACATGTTTGAATCTCGCCTTTGACAAATACCACTCAAAACTCATACTAAAACGAATATAAACTAAACTAAAGTATCAAACCGAATTAGTATAGTATTAACTATAGAGCAGATCAGTGTAGTATGATCTGTGTAGTATTTGTGGTATTTGTGGTTAAAACGTCTATGGATGCTCAATATAAAACCCTCAACCTAGGTGGTATATTCAGAACAAAGCAAAAATATTTTCAATATCCTGTTCTTCCAGAAATAATGTATAATAATAGTGTATTAGTGCCCCAGCGCTGCTGGTGTTATCTACATGTTTGGTTGTCGTGTGAAGTCGCGATGATTCGGTCTGTTATAATATTAACCTTGCGTTGTGGTGGTTCCGGATGAGGTGGAGGTCGACTCCTCGCCGCCCTCTGCTGGCGACCCTCGGAGGGTCTCCTCGCCCCCCTCCCCCACCAGCTCCACCAGGGCGCCATCGATGTCTGTGACGGAGACGGAGATGAACTCCTCGGCCCCCAGGGTGTTGTCGGCCCCCGTGGGGCTGTCGGCCAGGCTCACGCTCACCTAGGATTGGTCACAATAGAGGGTATGTGAATTTAATGTTGTTTAAAGTAATTTCATGCAAGGAAATAGGACTTTTCTGTTTGGATGAATGGGGCTGTCGAGGCCAGAAAGTAGTTTTTTGCCACTCAGTAGGCATTCCCGCATAACTTCCTGGTATGATGATGATGTCACGCGCATACCCTCTATTATTACATATTCGTCTAATCGCCATTATTTGAGATAATCGCAATTGTTTTGTCATAATCGTCGTACGTTTTAAAACAGGTGGGGTTGCACACACACATCCAGTCCCTGGCTGGTGCTGGACAAACTAGATACAATGTAAAAGAGAGACAGTCGGCCCACAGCTCTGCACCACAGAGAACAGCGCTTCATTTATTTTAAAAACACTGGCATTCATTGCGTTTTTAAATTAATTAAGCACTGTGGAGCAGAGCCGTGTACGGACTTCTCTCCATGTCTCTCCATCCATACTTACAAAAAGCTGATCTACAATGAGTCACTTTGTGGCGCGTTGTAAGCTTGTACATCAGCTATTTCCACTATTTTTTTTAAGTATACAATTTATAAAAAGTCTGACACACTCACCTCCTCTGACACGCTGCCCCGCGGCCTGTAGTGGGAGGAGTCTGCCAGGCCGTGTTCGATCATACCTGGGGAGAGAGAGACACAGAGTTAACTAACAGAGTTAACTGTTAACTAAATAAAAACTAAGATATGATGACTAAGACTAAACTAGATAAAGTCTCCACCAGGGCAGGGCAGGTTGTGGCCTCCTGGTGGTGCTATAACAGGCCAATGTGAAAAGGGTGGGATATATTCCTCAGCCTATAGTAGGAAAGTCTGTGAAAGATTTCACGTAAGATCCGCCTTGAACACAAGACTATAGAGATACTGTGTAACGATATGCGGGATTTCTGTACAGAATCTGGAGGAGTAATATCAAAAATGGATGGATGGTGGATGCTATAATAATGCTGCAATGATACAGTTTACTATTGCTGCAATAGTAAACTGTCTTACTATATTACTACTTACTGTATTATACTGCAGTAATACTACACCGCAAAAGGTCTGTGAGTGAATTCCTTTTGACAATGTTGAGACGGAAAGTCAAAGAAGATTTTTGCCAGCAGGACTGCGATCGATTGATACACAGATCATGTTGGATGGATGGTTGCACTTGTCTTGCAATTGCATTAGCAAAGATATTATCTGTGTCTCAGTACAGACAGACAGACAGACACATCACCACAGAGGAATGGATTTTTGTGAAGCTTCTACTGACCTGGGAACAGTGATAAGACCGTCATGAGAGCTCCCACTAGTCTGTTGACTGGAGACACATAGAACAAGACCTGGGAGGGATGCAAATGAAACACAATTCAGCTCAATTCTCACTTTTCACCCGCATGCTCACACCTCGCACTCACACACACACACACACACACACACACACACACACACACACACACACACACACACACACACACACACACACACACACACACACACACACACACACACACACACACACACACACACACACACACACACACACACACACACACACACACACACACACACACACACACACACACACACACACACACACACACACCTTCTTCTCCAGCAGGATGAGTTTGAAGAGGATGAGGATCTAGAGGGAAATGAAAACAGAGGATTATATTAATCTGACGGACGGACGGACGCTGCTACTTATCGTAAAAACATAACTCATTGCTCTCGTTACTGTAACTGAATAATAGCATTTTCATGTATTTGCACTTTTGTGTTCCTTAATTAAAGGTGAATTTCTACTAGTCAACATACAATGTTTCTGTCCTGCAACAAAACTGTAATGCTTTCGACATAATGGAACGGATGATGAGAAATTTCTACCTTGTGTCGAAATTGCAGTATTAAATCTCTGGGCGACAGTCCTGGGGAGAGACATGGGACAGATCAAACATACAGATAGATTTTTACAATATACAATTATACAAATAATAAATTGTTCATTGTGTACTAAAACACCGGCACCATCGATCCAAGCCAGAACACGATGGATTGATTGATCATTAAAATAAGCAAGCTCTGAAAATTAAACATGGCCACACCCACTGACCACTTATAAGCAGGGAGGGCTGTGAGCGCAAACGAGCCGCGCTTTCATTTCCAAGTGACCGCATCGACCATTAGGGTCGATGGAGAAAAGGTCATGAACCCCCTTCTCCTTGGGTGTGTAGAATTTAGAAAGACAGATCAAAACGGCCTCCATGTTCACCTACCTAAGTACAGCTGTGATCCCTCCAGGGTCAGGCCCCGCAGGGAGCCGTTCATGTGTTCGTACAGTTCCTACGGAGGAAAATAAGGACAATTAAATAAAATAAGGAAAATGCCGTTATATCTGGGCCAACGACGTGAGAGAGAGAGGTTCATTCAGTCTTCTGTTCTCACCTTTAAAATGGAGATCTGAGAGAAGTCTTTCTCCTCAAAGTAGGCGTGTGTGATGAGCTGGAGTTTAGCTTGAAGGAGGCCGTATAGAGGCTGGAAAATGAACACCAACACGGTCATTATCTGTGTGTGTGTGTGTGTGTGTGTGTGTGTGTGTGTGTGTGTGTGTGTGTGTGTGTGTGTGTGTGTGTGTGTGTGTGTGTGTGTGTGTGTGTGTGTGTGTGTGCGTGTTTATGTTTTGCTTCATGGCTTAAACTTTGCCATCCTGTGTTGTTCAGTGTGTGTCACAAGATTCAGAATCCCACATGCCAGTGATGCCACCAGCCTGACTGTCAACAGACTGACTCTTTATTTCACCGGTTGCACAATAAATGCAACCACGTGGATGAAGTAGTAACGCAACAACATGTAGACACGAATCCTGGAAAACTCACCCCGGTGCTTGCTTGCCCATTTTTCCTCCCGGAATTTTCATCAGTGAGGGGGATAACTTTGTAATATGCTATTGGCTGTTTGTATTCTTTTTGGAAAAATATAAAAAGATACTCCTGTGGAAAGGCTATATTATTTGACTTATATTGACAATTTAGTATATGTAAGGTTTTTCCCCCTCAAATGGTACCTCGTCAGATAATCCCCACATATCCTACAACAACTTCTGTGAACAGACTTCACTGTAGTAGCTTTTCATAAATTATATTTGTACTTATAGGCTGTCTGCTGTCATGAAAGTTTATAGTTAGAGAAATTCAAAGTCCAGCCGTCTGCTGTCCAGCCTCTCCCACCCCTCACTGGGGAGAAAATTCTGGGAGGAAACGGGGTGAGTTGTCTTGTTGTTGAGTTGTCTAGACACAAAGCAGCAAGCTAGTAGTGTGCAGAGAAATGTTTTAAGTGTTGCTCGGCCAGTCCGACAACCATTTGTGTTGGCAGAACGAAACGCTCAAATAAACAAAACAAATCATAATCCGCCCGCCCGGCAGGCAATGCCATTATGTGTTAAATAGGCGGTGCTTGTTACAGAACTGTCGTACAGTATACCAGCTATATCACACTGGAGGAGGTCGTGCAGTGGATGCAAGCATAACCACAGCCAAGTACAACCACACTCCACCGTAGTGTGTTGATACTAGTTGCTTAAATATCTTAATCTTCAATATGTCTCGCAACGGTTGTGAAATTCTCCCCTGGGACAATGTGAGCCTGAACTAATAGCACTGGTGGAAGAAGTACTGAGATGTTTTACTTAGTTGAGTAAAGGTTTCAATTACACAATGTAGAAATACTCTGTTATAACTTACAAGTAAACGTCTGGTAATAAAATGTACTTGAGTAAAAGTACAAAAGTATTTGTTATCAAAACACAAGTACAAAAGGTACTTTTACGCAGAATGTCCCAGTGGTGCGCTACGAGCTTGTAGCTCACTAGCTCTGCTATTTTTGAAAAATGCGGCACAAATCTTTGAATATATATTCTTTCAGAGCGAACGTTTTTCTTATTTCGACGTCAGGCCTAAAATTAAGTACAGCACAAAAAACCACATTATTTTTCAGTCAGTGTAAAAGGTCAACACACGCCAACATGGTCCTCTTCTCCTTGACCCCTCCCCCTCGCCATGACTCACCAATCGACTGAGGACGCACACGCTCTTCTGCACCGTCTCCCTGGTAACGTCGGCCAGCCGCACCTTCAGGCTCTGAGGAAGAAGAGACACGATAAACAACCATCACGACGAGGACCACGTGTGACTCATGCAGTATTTGAACATTCAAGGCAAGGTCATTTTGTTTGTGAAAGCGCACGCTTGAACAACAACTACGCAATTCTACGTACTTTATACAAAACATCAAGCAAATGAAACACATTTATAAAACTAGAACTGCACTCTGTCGAGTGCCTACTTGCTTGTTGCACACAAGTAGGCCTACTAGTGCGCAAGCAGAGCGCGCAAGTACTGTCGACCGCTATTGAAGGAAATGCCTCTATGTAATTTGTAAGTTGATTAGCGGTTACTTTGCGTATACCCGTTTGATGCGTATGTATCGTAGCAGCATATGACGTCAGGGTATAACTGGTATAACTAGCTCTCAATGATGACGTAATAAAGATGTGGATTAAAGGTCCCAATGCCAGGGTGTAATTGGTTTTCGATGGTGACGCAAGGACGATATGTTTTAGTAATGACATTAGGATGCAATAAACAAAAGTAAAAAAACAACACGTACAATTACAGATCAGAAGAGAGAAAGAGAAGAAACAGAGAAGAAACAGAAAAAGAGTGGTAGCAGTCCTGCACTTTTCTGGGAGTTTGTTCCAGATAATGTGGTGCATAAAAACTAAATGCTGCTTCCTCGCGTTCATTTATTTATTCAGAAATGTATTTTGATCCTAAACAATTCAAAGCTTTATAGACCAACAGTAGTTATTTTGAAATCAATGATTTGGCCCACCCACCACAGGGAGCCAGTGGAAGGACTTTAAGAACTGGAGTGATATGACATGCTCCAATGTGGTACGTATGATATTAAAAAGCAATAATGTGACACGCAAGACGAGGAGAACATGGGTTTGGGTTTGGGTATGTGACACGCAAGACGAGGAGAACATGGGTTTGGGTATGTGAGACACAAGACGAGGAGAACACGGGTTTGGGTTTTTGGGTACCGACCTTGGCTTCTATCTGTCTGTAGCAGGACACTCCGTACACACACTTCATGTCTTCAATCAGAGGAGGCAGGTGGAAATACACAGTGTCTGCAGAACAAACACATACACACACGTCATGTCTTTAATCAGAGGAGGCAGGTGGAAGTACACAGTGTCTGCAGAACAAACAGCAACACATTGAACAAGCCATTATGGTCTGATGCTCATCAAACAGAAACACAATCTTTAATATAATATGAAAGATGCATCCGAGATCATCCTCAGATCTCCGTCTATCGTCTGTCTCTCGTCTCCTACACTGTCTCCCTCATAGCTTTCCTACTGTCTGTCTCTCCTACACTGTCTCCCTCTCAGCTTTCCTACTGTCTGTCTCTCCTACACTGTCTCCCTCACAGCTTTCCTACTGTCTGTCTGTCTGCCTCTCATACACTGTCTCCCTCACAGCTTTCCTGTCTGTCTCCCCCACACCGTCTCCCTCGCAGATTTCCTACTCAATGAATTGCAAACAGGAGAATGCAAACATCTAATCAGACACTCTCTTAATGCCGAAAGAGCTGCTGTGAATTTGAGCATGGTTAAACACAGAGCCACAACAAACATACTTGGGACGGTTATTGGATTATTGAATGTGGAAAAGAAGGAGGACTATTAAAGACCGGAATATGCACACGCACGCACACGCAGGCACACACACACACACACACACACACACACACACACACACACACACGCCAAAACCCATTAAAGACAGGAACGGGCCGACACAGACTCATTACTACCAGCCTGTAGAACGGAAATGGAACAGACAGACCCATCGGGTTGAGGCCGGCGTTGGAAAGAAGAGTGGTTTGTAACGTGGTTTAACAGTCTCCTCTCCTATGGATGATATCACAGTGATCCACATGATGCAGCTACACACATTTTGCAACACAGCAAAATGTGAGTGTTCATTTAAAGCCAAGATCTACGGCTCTACGCGGCAGATAAAGCACAGTTTGTAGATCTGCTATTTTGCCATACGACAAATGATATGTTAGAATTATACCATCATTATAATAATATATTAATGATATGGGGCTTAAATAGTTAAGAGTTACTGAATCTGTGTGACTACTACTAGTAGTAAAAACCAGTAAGCAGTGCCTTGCAAATACTGCTAATTAAACCATACTGTAACTCATACAGACACACACGCCGGCTGCACACAGAGTCAGATGCAGAAGTGGCTAGCCTATAGCAGCGCTTAATAAATACAGTAAGAAGTACAGTGTCTCGTACAGCTCCCTGCAGCCCTCCCTCTCTCTCTCACACTCTCTCTCACGGTCTCTCTAGTCTAGCAGACATGCTACTTGTTCCTGTCACTGTGCTGCGGTCTCCGACAACAACACTGCAGCACTGCAGAGAGAGGGAGGGACCTGTTGTTGTTGCATGTATGAGTCAGACTGTCAGATCATGGTAAACAAGACTCAGTGCTGTGTGGAACTGACTGCATGGTGTCAGACATGAAGCCTTCGGCCTGGTAAAGACTCAGTGCTGTGTGGGACTGACTGCATGCGTCAGACAAGCAGCCTTCGGCCTGGTAAAGACTCAGTGCTGTGTGGAACTGACAGCATGCGTCAGACAAGCAGCCTTCGGCCTGGTAAAGACACAGTGCTGTGTGGAACTGACAGCATGCGTCAGACAAGCAGCCTTCGGCCTGGTAAAGACACAGTGCTGTGTGGGACTGACTGCATGGTGTCAGACAAGCAGCCTTCGGCCTGGTAAAGACACAGTGCTGTGTTGGGACTGCATGCATGCGTCAGACAAGCAGCCTTCGGCCTGGTAAAAACACAGTGCTGTGTTGGGACTGCATGCATGCGTCAGACAAGCAGCCTTCGGCCTGGCAAAGACACAGTGCTGTGTGGGACTGACTGCATGGTGTCAGACAAGCAGCCTTCGGCCTGGTAAAGACACAGTGCTGTGTGGGACTGACTGCATGCGTCAGGATAGCAGCCTTCGGCCTGGTAAAGACACAGTGCTGTGTGGGACTGACTGCATGCGTCAGACAAGCAGCCTTCGGCCTGGTAAAGACTCAGTGCTGTGTGGGACTGACTGCATGCGTCAGACTAGCAGCCTTCGGCCTGGTAAAGACACAGTGCTGTGTGGGACTGACTGCATGCGTCAGACAAGCAGCCTTCGGCCTGGTAAAGACACAGTGCTGTGTGGGACTGACTGCATGCGTCAGGCAAGCAGCCTTCGGCCTGGTAAAGACACAGTGCTGTGTGGGACTGACTGCATGCGTCAGGCTAGCAGCCTTCGGCCTGGGCCTCATGTTAACGTGTTCCTTCCAGTGATGGGAAGGAACACGTTACCAGTCAGTGTCTCCAGGGACACTGTGGTACTGACTGTAATCCCTGTGTGTGATAGACATCGTCATGCTGCAGTGGCTTAGTTTGACTATAGGGTACCAGGCTGGGGGTCGAGTCCGCACGCGCGAGGTCGAGGTCTCACCACATTTGAAAAGGATGCCCAGTTTGACATGCATATAGGCTACTGACCCCCATTTAATGCCATTTATATCTGGGACCCCCCACCCCGCAAATGGCCCGCGGGCCGCCTACTGGGGAACCCTGCTCTAGTATTATCAATTCCATACTTGCTGTGTGACGTGACCCGAGGTCTTACACCACAGGGCAGTCACATGACCTCTGACTGTGACAGCAACAACGTTCCAGCAAGTGACACATCCAAATCACTGTCTTAAGACAGATTTATACTCATTTGCACAGTTTGCACACTGGTACCATGAACCAAAAATAGCCGCTGAACCAAAAATAGCCGTTTAGGGATAAGGGGTCAAACCGATCATAGCGTTGCAGTTATGTTGATTGAGTTGAGACGCCCCAGCTGGTAGTGATCGTCCTCAGACCGTTACCTTCTTGGTAGTTGTGGGCTCCGTCAGGAAGGCACAGGAAAGGCAGGTACCTCCACTCCTCTGGAACGGAGTTACTGTCATGACCCTCGTCTGGAAGGAGAGGCGGGTACGAGTACTCCACCTGGAGGAGGGAAAACATGGAACGGAGTTACTGTCATGACCCTCGTCTGGAAGGAGAGGCGGGTACGAGTACTCCACCTGGAGGAGGGAAAACATGGAACGGAGTTACTGTCATGACCCTCGTCTGGAAGGAGAGGCAACACAACCGCTGTTTAAAATAGGTTTACAAAAGTCAAATGCAGGCCCCACACACACACACACACACACACACACACACACACACACACACTTGAAGAGAGGAGAATCTCCCCCTTTTTTCCCCTCACTGTAGTGTATATGTTTCTTTTCCCTTTTTACCTCCTTTATGATGAATTCCTGTTCTGTTCTGTTCTCTCTCTGGCTATATAGAAGTGTCTATTTGTACGTCTCTAAATGTTTTGATGAATTGAACAAGGTGGACCCTCTTGTAAACAAGTGTAATGCTTTATTGGGGTCGTCCACTCCACTCACAGTTAACAGTCTTTGTATTGAGTTGTGCTTGAAATGTACTGTAATTCTGCAAACTGTTGAGCAGTTCACAATATAAGAATATCAAGTGCACGGTTCTGCTAAGAATGGTCTATCTCTACCAAAAGGATTAATACCAGCACTCACTTTTTATCCATTTAGGAAGTCTTTGTTTATTATAAGTTCACCCTCAGCAGCAGCAACGAGCGGACGTTTCCGTCCAGCATAACACACTCATGTACGCACATACACAAACCTCTTATTTTACATTAGCCTGATGATGACATAATGATAAGCATTAGTAAAGGAAGTAGAGAAGATGTCTGTAAGCCTTTTAGTAAAGGAAGTAACAGTGAAGCATTTTAGACCACAGACTAAAACACACACACAGCTCCATTTCTCCCCCAGGAGTTGTTGAGAACTTCTCGTTTTTCCAGTTATATCCAAAGAAAGAAGCCTTTTGCCTGGTTTGTTTGTGACTGGTTTAGAGATGGTGGACCTCTACAGGGGCAGACAGACAGGCACCCAGGCCAGAACTGACTGGGGGTGGGTGGGCGGGCACTGTGTCAGACAGACAGGCACCCAGAACTGACTGGGTGTGGGTCGGTGGGCACTGTGTCAGACAGACAGGTACCCAGAACTGACTGGGTGTGGGTGGGCACTGTGTGTCAGACAGACAGGCACCCAGAACTGACGGCGAGCCCCGGTACCCTCACCCTGTGGGACCCAACCTAAGGCACAGCTAGAAGAGGAAGGGGATGCAACACCTATAATATAGGTGTTGCATCCCCTTCCTCTTCTAGCTGTCACATATTATGTGACTGCAAATGACAGTTAGCAAAACTGCAGAGCTCCAGATCCTGATGCTGGATAGGAATTAGTGACTCAACTCCTTGCAATTTATCCCCCAATGGCATTTGCAAGGAGTTGCATTGGTACTGTGGACTGGCACCAAAACCGTTTTGTTGCAAGAACTTGCGACTAGTTGCATTATTGGTGTGGTCTGGCCTTAAGGCGTCTATGTGCAGGAGTCCCGAGTTTGTTTCGTTGTATTCACTGGGATGTTTTTGTGGATGCTTTAACGAAACACTTAACTTTGATATCATATTGTGACTGTCAGTTGGAAATCTTCGTATTTGTCCTAAGCGGTTTCTTATTTCACGTCAACCTGATGACACTGAAGTAACAGTGAAGCATTACGACCACAGACTAAACCACAGACAGCTCCATTTCTCCCCCAGGAGTTGTTTCGAGACAGCTTCTCGTTTTTCCAGTTATATCCAAAGAATCCATCTGTCTCTCCTGCACAGCTTGCTACTTCATCATGTCACTTTGTATTGATAGTGATACAATGTATGAATGTATAGTATATTTATACATTTTATTTCAGGAATTGTGTCCCTTATTATAGACATAATTATGGACATAAGAGGACGGAGGGTGGATGAGGGTGACATGTACACACAGGTCTAGAGCCGGAATCTACAGTACATGGTTACATACTTTCTAAACAAGTTCAAACTAAACCTGGGTCTAATTCTATTATTCAAACTAAACCTGAGTCTAATTCTATTATTACAAACTACAAACATCACAAAACAAAGCCTAACAAAGCCCCCCCCCCCTTCACACACCATTCATTTCCTTATTTATATTTCATTTTTAATTTTCTCTGTCTGTATATTTTGTACTAAATGTACCTTACCCCTATACTGTAGGTCTACAGATACAACATTAATGAAATGAAAGTTTTTAGTCTAACATGGGCCTATACCCTCTTCTTCTTTTAATTTCTTTGTGTTGAAATAGGTAATAGGTGAAGGGATGTAGTTGTCTGTAGACTGTATGTATGCACAAAGAAAATGGGTCAAAGTCAGCCAACAACAGTGACATGAAACATGTGAGAAACAAAGGTGAAAAGAAAAAGTATTTGTAACAAGGGATTGTACATGTGATTGACTCAATAAAGTAAAATCTATTACCTGAGTCTAATGCTCTGATTAAACTAAACCTGGGTCTATGGCTGCTCTTATCGAGGGGAGGAACCCCATAGCTTACAAATTAATATAGGTCTCACTTACGTATGTCTTTTTTTTCCACTTATGTCTTTTTTTCCACAACAAAAAGAAGAAAATAAAATAAATACTGAGCTCAATGCAGATGTCATTGTATCATGTATGACATTGGTTGTCTACCATGCTGTGTGTCTAATATGATATTAGCCTACTTAGACGAGTCACGGTGGGTTTGAATACTTATGGCCCATTAGTCCATTTTGAGTGGGAATAACATTATGTTATAATTTAGCTATTGAAAAATAGCAGATCTACAAGCTCGTAGGGCGCCACCGAGTGGCACGCTACGAGCTTGTAGGTCTGCTATTGTGAAAGCGGGTGAAACGGTCCACTGTTACACAGGCCCTCAGAGTGAGAATACAGTGAAAGCGGGTGAGACGGTCCGCTGTTCAACAGGCCCTCAGAGTGAGAATACAGTGAAAGCGGGTGAGACGGTCCGCTGTTCAACAGGCCCTCAGAGTGAGAATCCAGTGAAAGCAGGTGAGACAGTCCGCTGTTCAACAGGCCCTCAGAGTGAGAATCCAGTGAAAGCAGGTGAGACAGTCCGCTGTTCAACAGGCCCTCAGAGTGAGAATCCAGTGAAAGCGGGTGAGACGGTCCGCTGTTCAACAGGCCCTCAAATGAGAATACAGTGAAAGCGGGTGAGACAGTCCACTGTTCAACAGGCCCTCAGAGTGAGAATACAGTGAAAGCAGGTGAGACAGTCCGCTGTTAAACAGGCCCTCAGAGTGAGAATCCAGTGAAAGCAGGTGAGACAGTCCGCTGTTCAACAGGCCCTCAGAGTGAGAATCCAGTGAAAGCGGGTGAGACGGTCCGCTGTTCAACAGGCCCTCAGAGTGAGAATACAGTGAAAGCAGGTGAGACAGTCCGCTGTTCAACAGGCCCTCAGAGTGAGAATCCAGTGAAAGCGGGTGAGACAGTCCGCTGTTACATAGGCCCTCAGAGTGAGAATACAGTGAAAGCGTGTGAGACAGTCCGCTGTTCAACAGGCCCTCAGAGTGAGAATCCAGTGAAAGCGGGTGAGACAGTCCACTGTTAAACAGGCCCTCAGACGCCACTGCTCTCTGCCCCGCCCCCTACTGACCATGTGACTCCGAGACCTGGACTCAAGGAAACCATAGCCAGGCTCATGCTTAATTTACGCATTAGGTCGGTCGGTTGTACGATGGTGGTGTCGTCGTGCAGCGAAAACAGCAGATCCACAAGCTCACAACGTGTCACTGATGAGAATCTATGTGAACTTGTAGACCTTCAGGCACACACCACCGCCATACAACAAATATAAAATAAATATAAATTGTGCTTAATTAATTAACAGTCCCAACTAGCACATACTGTATCATGCCTAAAATAATAAGGATTCCATATATAAGGGTCGATTTGGTTACCAACTCTCCATCATTTAGCTGGGGACCACCTGGAACCCCCTCAAGCACCACTGGTGGTCCCGACTCCCCGCACCAGTTGAGAACCTCTGGACTAATGGGTGTGGTCTGGCCTTAAGGGGGCTATGCAGGGGTTCCAAGTTGCTTTTTCATACACTCACATCGTATTATATCGTTCAGAGATTGTTTCATAATTATAGGCTCAGCTAAATAAGAGCTATTTATGAACTAGATTTGTTTAATGTGCTTCATTCACTTAGATCTTTGTGGATGCTTAATCATGGGACACTTAACTTTGATATGATATCATACAAAATATTGTATTTCTCCAAAACTGTTACTTTTCAAGAAATGGTAGAAAGAAATAACATGTGTTCCAATGGATCATGGATGCATTGTAGTTATTATTCAGTCACAACAAGTTCTTGTTAATAATTTACACTGGTTCAATATTTATGAAACCCACACAGAATACCCACTCTATGAATCACCCCATTCAATGGAAAGGAATTACACAAAAGACACACTTAACCGCTTTCACGAATAACACCTTCTCTATAAAAAGCTAAAATAACATGATGTGTGTGCTTTGTACAGTGGCAATTTTTGCTACTTGTGTGTGAGACTGTATATAGTATGAAGTAGCAAAGTACAGTAGAGCATTAGCTTACGAAAGAATACAAAAAGCTGAAATATAGAGATACAAGTTCCCACAGGATTTTTACTTGTTTTTAATGATCTTTCGTATAGAATAAGGTCTACAACATTCTTAATGTATAGAAATATATATATAAGAAATAGAAATATATTAACTGTGAATGGTCAAATATGATTTAACAGGCTTTGTACTTCGAACTTGCATATAATGACTGCAAGAGTGCAAATAAAATCTTGAAAATGTGGCGCAAATGTTTGAATATATATATATTCTTTCAGGGCGAATGTTTTTAACTCAAATTTTTGCTCAGGCCTAAATGGGTTAACCATCCATCCAGCCTTTACTGTCATATTATATCAACACGTCACACATATATGCTGTATGTAGTTGTTATATAAGGTCATACATAAGACTCTCCCTGGGGGGGTCTGTGAAGGATAGACAGCAGGGGACACAGAGAGAGACAGAGAGAGAGAGAGAGAGACCGACAGACGGACAGAAAGACAGATTTCATTGCCACTTGCCAGCCCCGGAACCCAATCTTGCGATACCTCACAGGAGGCCGTTGGAACCTATATCAGATAACGTCCGTCACGGGCCGAGGGGAACCAGACAGACCATTACCTGAGCCTTAAGAGCCTTAACGATAGATAGCCACTCCAGCACAGAAAACTGCTCCACTGCTCATATTCGAGACAGGAGACAGGGGGTCCTCATATTATACTATTATACTTCACCGAAGACGAGGGCTTTTCCACTTTATCCCATTTGGGGCGGGAACCCCTTTTGGTGTTAGCATCATGTCACGCTTTAGCTATTTAAAAATAGCAGATCTACAAGCTCATAGCGAGCCACCGAGTGCAAAATGACTGACGACTGACATAGAAACATAGCTTTTTCAGAAAACTGTCATTTTCAAACAGACATTTTTAGAATCTGATCTCAGGTCAGAATGGGTTAAGGAGCATGCTTGTGTGGTGGTCACCAGCAGACATACTACCTGTTGGGGCTGCTATTAGGCCAGTGAGGTGAGGCCACAAGTAGGCACTCCAAAAGTAATGGCACTTTTATCTTGGACAAAGAACAACAGCTGTGTTCCCAAGAAGCATTGAAAAGCCAGTGAAACACGGTCTCTTCCATCTGTTAACCGACACAGACAGGTGGAGCGCTGCAAACAAAGGAGGACAGTGTCTTTTGTCTTGCTTTGGGGGACAAAGAGATAAAAGATCAAAAGTGACCTGACGATATCCTACATGATTCAGTAACAAATAGTTCAAAACCCAAAGCACGTTAACGTGGCATTTCTATTTTGGGCACGTCAGTATAGCTGAAACAAGTGAAAATGTTCATAATTGCCACTGTACCTTCGTCAGGCAGCCTCTGTAGACATTTTTAAAGCTCAGCTCAAGACCCACTTCTACAACATTGCTTTTAATTGATCTTTTATTTTTGTTATTCATGTCCTCACTGTATTGCATTACTGCTTGTTTTTAATGTTGTTGCCTTGCTTTTCTTTTATCCTCCATTTCTCTGTAAAGCACTTTGAGCTGCATTTCATGTCATGAAAGGTGCAATACAAATAAAGTTTTATTATTATTATTATTATTATTATTATAAGATCTAATAAAGTAATAATGTGTCCAACTCACGTCACGTGGCGATGTGTTGTGAGCTTGTACAGTAGATCTACTTTTGCTACTAGATGGGATGTGAAGATCACATCAGCCTTATGTTCCCTCAGTCATACTTCTCTCAGGGCTGGCAATTAACCAAAAATATATTAAAAGCAATATTTAAAGCCAATAACCCACTTGACCCATGTAGGCCTGACGTTGAAATTTAACAAATAATAATAATAATAATAACTTTATTTATATAGCACTTTTCTGGACAAAGTCACAAAGTGCTGCACAACAAATTCACAGGAAAATCGAACACATCCAAACGGATGCACCACAGGCAGCAAATCAAGAACCCACAGTCGAAAGCATATTCAAAGATACAATATAAAAACAACAACAATGTAATTAGATAAAAAGTTCAGTGAACATACATTCAACGGGGCTGGGGGGGGAATGCTTTTCTGAACAGGTATGTTTTGAGAAGCGTTTTGAAAGCAATGCAATGGTATCTGCTTGTCGGAGGGTTTTGGGGAGGGTGTACTATGAATCACCCCATTCAATGGGAAGGAATTGCACAAAAGACACACTTAACCGCTTTCACCAACAACACCTTCTCTATAAAAAGCTAAAATAACATGATGTGTGTGCTTTAGTTTGTACAGTGGCAATTTTTGCTACTTGTGTGTGAGACTGTAGATAGTATGAAGTAGCAAAGTACAGTAGAGCATTAGCTTACGAAAGAAAACAAAAAGATGAAATATAGATACAAGTTTTCTCTATAGAGAGCCAAGTTCCCAAAGGATTTTAACTTGTTTTTAATGATCTTTCGTATAGAATAAGGTCTACAACATTCTTCTTAGTGTATAGAAATATATATATATAAGAACTAGAAATATATTAACTGTGAATGGTCAAATATGATTTAACAGGCTTTTCTGAACAGGTATGTTTTGAGAAGAGTTTTGAAAGCAATGCAACGGTATCGGCTTGTCGGATGGTTTTGGGGAGGAGGGTGTTCCACATTTTAGGGGCACGGACAGAGAAGGCTCGTTCTCCCTTGTTTATACGATGACGTTTCTCGGGAAACTTTAGGAGAGCCACCGTCTGAGGGCCTAAGGATACGGGGAGGGTTATAGGGGTGTAGGAAATCAGCTAGATATTGGGGTGCCTGGCCCATTTGTACCTTAAATGTTAATAAAAGGATTTTAAAATCAATTCTAAAAACAACAGTAAGCCAGTGAAGTGTAGCCAGGACCGGAGTGATGTGGTCCCATTTCCTGGTGTTTGTCAGGAGTCTGGCGGCGGCGTTTTTGGACAAGTTGTAAGCGGGAAATGGATTTATGGGTTAGGCCTGTGTATAGTGCGTTATACAATAATCTAAGTGTGATGTGATGAAAGCATGAATAACTTTTTCAAGGTCGGGGACTGTTAAAAATGGCTTGATTTTAGCTATGCTTCTTTAGTTGGAAGAAGCATGCTGGTACGGTTTTCTTTATTTGGGTGTCGAAGCTAAGGCCTGAGTCAATGAAAACCCCAAGGTTTTTGGCTACCGGTGTGATGTTCATAGCCATGTCGTCTGCTAGGCTGTTTTTTAGGATCTCGGTGTCAGCTTTGAGGGCCAAAGAGAACAATTTCGGTTTTATTTGCGTTTAGCTTAAATGTCTTCTAAATCCTAACAGTTTTCTGAAAAACCCATGTTTCTATATGCTCAATATTTCATTTCAAGGACCCCCAGAATTATGTAATTTGTGTTACTCTTGAGCGCTTGCAGATCTGCTATTTTCAAAAAAGATCTTTGCTTTTTGAGTCAAATGTTTGAACACGATGTTGATTTTAAGTCACATTGTCCAGTTCCCTGGCTGATGGAACATAGGATTGAAGGAACACAACACACACACCCGGACCGATATACACACGCACACACACACACACACACACACACACACACACACACACACACACACACACACACACACACACACACACACACACACACACACACACACACACACACACACACACACACACACACACACACACACACACACACACACACACACACACACACACACACACACACACACACACACACACTTTCCCTAATAATTAGCAGGGGTGAACTGAACACACTGCCAGTCTGCCACTGTCTGTGTCATTATATCTGTTCGGTTCCGCTTCACTTGACAGGGACACACTTTAGAGTTAAACTATAAGCCTTGGGAAGCAGACCGCTTTGGAGCCACAATTTCACAGTAAAGCTACATTTTTAAGTGGTCTAACCACTTCATTAAGTAGCTTTGTGTGTGTGTGCCTGGGTGCCTGCCTGGCTGGCTACCTGTGTCTGAGCACGAGAATAGCATTTGGTTGGTTTGCAAAACCGTCACTGAAGTGTCACTGTTGTGCAGCCCAACACACACATACATATTAACTGTATTTATGATGATTTCAGGTGTATCAGTACAGTACAGTACAGTACAGTACAGTACAGTACAGTACAGTACAGTACAGTACAGTACAGTACAGTACAGTACAGTGACCCCCTGGGGACCCCCTGGGGACCCCCACATGGTAACTGTCATTTCTCAACCGTTTCGGACGCGGGCGGCCCGTCGGAACCGGCCCGCCGGAACCGGCCCGGCCCCCTGGGCGCATTCCTGTGGGTCTGAAAGTTCCGGGGACCCCCCACCCCCCCCCACACAGAGTTGCACCACTTACTTCACACAGGTGTGATGTTTTTGTTTCAATGGCCGGCTGTATAATAATTAAGGCCACATACATACATTAGGCCAGTGACACAAACAACTGACGATGTTCTACTGGGGTTAAGGTTAGCTATAGGGTTAGGTTTAGGCATAGTTTTACTGAGGTTAAGGTTAGGAATAAGGTTAGGTCTAACCGTTTAAGCATAATTTACTTGGATTACTTTAGGAATACCAGGCAGCGCTGTTCCTCTGGCTGTACGCCCGGGGCGAGCGGGTAAAGGGGAGAGTTGTTTGGTATTGGTTCATATGTAGGTTACTGTACCAGGCCAGCGCTTTATTACTAATTTATATAAGCGTCCTATCCGTCAAGTCTTCAGGTCCACTAAGCTAAAGGGAAGGCTCATGTTTCCAATGAAAACAATGTGTTTTATGGTGAATAGATGAGAATGTATGCCACAACCTCTTCCTCATACATAACTGTGTGTGTGTGTGTGTGTGTGTGTGTGTGTGTGTGTGTGTGTGTGTGTGTGTGTGTGTGTGTCTGTGCTCTGGGAAAACTTGTTTGTGTGTGTGTTGTTCAGTGCATATAAGCTGTGTGGCAGTGAGTGTGCACAAAACATGCACCGTGAACCACAACAATGTCTCCTCTCTCCTTCTCTCTCTTCTTTGGTGTCATCATGAGAGCAAATAATTAATGACCAGTGATTAATGATTGTGCTCATCAGCCTGGGGTCCAAGACTGTCATATAGATTCATTTGTATTAATTGATTCTGACATATAGGCTATATGTCCGAATCGATCAAATATAAGTCTATGGCAGTCTTGAATCCAGGGCTAATAATCTTATTCTCACTTATGTCTCTCAGTGAGAGACGTTAATATGATCCTGAATTTGTTCATCTGAGCTTAATCATAAATAGCTACCCTCCTCCTCCTCTTCCTCCTCCTCAGAAAGAAAGATATAGGCTACCCATGTTTTATTTACAGCTCGTCTGCAATATATTATGGCTGATGATCACAGACAACCACAAACAACAAAGTAGCAAGTTAATGCCGTGTAGATCAAATACTTCTATTAGTTTCATTTTGAAAATGGGCGCAGAGACAGAGTATATAGACACACTGGTAGACCAACCGTTGCATTAGATCTCCACCTACCTGACAGCCTTTCTTATGGTGGAATCCGACCACGACAATGTGCAGCACGGGACCCCTGCACGGCTCTTCTTCTTTACCATGAGACTCCATGGCAGAGAGAGATGGCTGGGGGGGGGGGTGATTTGTAGATCGGATATGTTTTTATCTTATGTCTAGGTGTGTGTGTTTTTTTTTTCAGATCAGATGTGTGTGTGCTGTTGTGTTGTTGTGAATTCGCAGGAGGAACACAATCAAACGCAACTGGACGTCTCTTCCGCCTCGGCTGCCTTCCATTGCACGGGGTATATTTTTTGCCGTTGACAATAATTAAGGCACAGCGTTTATACTGTGGCTGTGCGTTGGCCGTGTTGGAGGTTGAAAAGGGGGGCAACTTTCAACTTTTTCCAAGTAACCTGGCGTTCCGTCATTATTATAGACAACATTATTTCCACAAAAACCTAACCCATAAATAATATAAATATACAAATAAAATATCAAAAATAGAGATACAAGCTTTAATAGAAATGGTGAAGATATACTGGTCTGGACTGAGTCGAGTTCTTGAATTCCGAGTTCTTGCGGATGTCAAAAGTATGAGAAACTTATTTAACAATTTTCTAATAGCTTTCATTCACAATTGCAAATAATGTATGTTTCCTTGCAAATATTAAGGCAATAAAGTACCCTACGCGCATCAGCGCTGGAAGGGGGGTGCGGAGGGTGCTCCAGCACCCCCTGCTGGTGGAGAGGAGAATTTTTTTGACATGTCTATCAGAGCGTGCTGAATGCAGAATGCACAGCGAGTTAGTTGACAGATAGACACAACATGACGAGACAGCAAAAACCTTATTGTAGTTTTACTTTCACCTGCACCAGGTTTAAATAAATCTACCCAAACAACAACACAATAAGAGTCACATACTGTTATTATGATTAACTCTGTTAACTACCCAAATAAGTCATTATTAGGCCATTTATACCCGAATAAGACCCGATTTTTTTCGCGCGGCCTCGCTGCGCTCGGCCACAATTTCCCTCCCACCCTTCAGCTCCCCCTGGTATAAATACCTTCCAGCGCCCCTGCCTACGCGCATATGCTTGAAGTTGACATGTAATATTACTTCAGTTCATAGAGACATTTTTGTCTTACATTTTGTTTAAAATAAATTGTCATTTCACACTGTTTACTCTCCCTGTAGGCCTATAGTAGCATAGAGGGATTGATTGGGTAGGACATCTTCATATTGAAATGGTTAAGTCAGGTGACAAATCATCTGACTGTAAGCACTTCATAATACGGTATGTCCTAACTCCTACCAATCAATCCCTGTCCTTGGAAAACGTTCTAAAACAAAGGTTGACTTATGTGAGGGAAATGAAACAAAAACAACGGAATAACAGCTGAAATAACTGCAAGTCAAGCTGCATATACTCTGAAGTCCCTTAATGCCTTTACAAAATATTTGAGTATTCAGTGAAGCTTAATTCATTGAAAACTAACTTGACCTAAAGTGTTAGCAGACTTACTGAATTACTTACCTTATGAATCTACTCAAAAACTTAAAGATGGGCCTATTACAGTATAACAAGACACAACTTGACACAAGTCATTATTGTAGTTAATTTCCAAATTAATGCAAACATTTATAAACTGTCTTGATACCTTGATATATTATTAATAGAGTTCTGTGAATATTATGTTTCTATTGTAAGCAATGAAGAATACAACGATGTAACTAATAATTATGAATGATAGGAGAGCTGTGTATGACGGGTGGTTCTGACGACACTGCTGCCATCTGCTGGTCATTTAATTTCTACATCTACTGTTCAGTTCAGGTTTCTTTTTTATCAGAAATGGTCCTTGCAGTTTCACATTTGATGTATTGTTGTGAAATTATGTGAGATTAGCTTTACAAACCCCCACAGGGTTTTTAAATTTAATCTGCACATTTTTTTAAATTGTTGTTGGCCATGTTTTGTCAATTATGCAAAAAAAGATTATTCCTATTGCTGTGTCCAGTTGTGCATGATATCCCTGCCCTGACAATATTTACCAAGAAAACTTATTTTTGCCATTTAGCGTACATTTTAATTTTTTTTTTTAAATGTCTTGTTATGCTATATTATGTAAGCAAGCCAATGAAATAACTGTTGTATAGGTAATGTTTGGACAAAGCCAGATTCTTTAAATTTCAATAGCTCTCCCTTTAGAAAACACTCCTGCTTTCAACAGGCCTAAATTAAAAACAAAGGTAATTTTATACACTTTGTATATGATGGGGGAGGGAGGACGGGGAGGGGAGGGGGGACGGGGACTTAAAAAACCAGCGGCACAAACTGTTTCCAACATGTTTTTATTCTGCATTACTTTTCAACAACAAAATTCCCTGTAAACATTACAAAAAGTCAGCACCTTTGTGATCAGAGGAGAATAATAATGGTCCTGGTTCAACGTTGGGGTGATTGACGACAACAGACTGAGGTGGGGTTGGAACAACACCAACATTCACTTGTCAGGCGAGGAACTGGTCTTGGATGGAGACGAGACAGACGTCATACAGTATTAACCTGTCTTGTATCGAGGCTAGTGAAGAATACGCAGGGATATTCGATCGGCTGGTCCTCTGAGACCCTGGTGGTAATGCTGGTTTAACCTGCTGTTTATTCAGTCAACCAGTGAACCACATGCACTTAGCGTCCCTATTTTGGGGCATGTCATAACTCACAAGACGAAAAGTCATCAAGAATAGGCGAAACGAACGTTGGGACAAAAACAGGCGGAAATGGAAAGAGGACCTACGTACAAGCTCACAATGCGTTGTTATTCAATTGGATGTTGAGCATCGCTGGTGCAGAGGACTGGAGACCAAGAGAGGAACACAACCTCAGCATAGAAGAGGGGGGAGAGAGAGAGAGATGGAAATACAGTTCTATTTAATGAAAAGGCTGGTAATTATTGCTTCAAGTCAGGCAGATAGGTGTCTACTCCGAATCTGACGTTTTCTGCAAGCACCAGAGTTAACAACAAAACAGCATGACAGTTTGATTGTTGTTGTTACATCGTTTAAATGTCGTTTAAAAAAAAAGAGGCCTATTTGACAAGAAAGACAAACGGAATGCTCAGAAACTATTTAAAGACAGATAATCATATTTGATTGGACATCACGTGGAACAGGCAGTACAGTTAAAAAAAACAAAAACGGAAAAATAAAACATCTCTTGTTCCTACATATAATCACCATTCACCACCCCATGCTCTGAGCATCGTTTTACTAGTCTACAAACAGAAGCACCCAGCAGGCCTGCAGTGCACACACATTAAATAAAGAGACACATTTCTTCCTCGGGAGACTAATAAAGTATATCTCATCATCTCAGATAAACACCTCCTCCTCCACTAACAGTCTTCAGAGCACCTCGACAGACAGAACGGAGGATGACAACGCTTTTCAAATGGATTCAGGAATAGCCGAAACGCAGCAAAAGAAATGCCGCTCCACTGCTAATAGTTACAGTACAGAGGCCGTCGAAGGAGGTCTCCCTTGTGGAGTTGGCCGATTCTTTTGCCAAAAAAAAAGCAGGAAAAAAAAATGCAGAATACTTGGTCATGCAGACATTGATGAAGAGGTTTAAAACACAGTCATCTTTAATTGGACACTCAGGGGGGGCGGGAGGGCTTCTACAAATATACTTTTTTCAGTGTTCTGTCAAGGACTGAAGGCACAGCAGGAAGTATGACAGTCCAGGATACCGTCACTGTGATTACAGACGTTTTCTCACAGTCCAACCAGTACAGCGTTGTTGTTCCCATACTGGCCTTACTGGGGAGGGGAGGTCCACTCCAGGCCCGACTAATACCAACGAGTCCATTTAGCAATGGAATACTGAGCATTTGTGATGATGATGCCTTTGCGATTGGCCGAGGGCATTCTTTTCCCAGCAGGCCTTTTGAGAGAGCAAATAGGTCCCAGATATTGGATATTTGGGGTGCTTCTTATGAAAGCATGCCTCCAAAAAAGCACTTGGAACTGACCCGAGAACCCGGAAACAACTAGCAGTAAAGGAAAAGTACAGCAAGGGTATCATTTAGTGAGATAAACTAGACAGATCGACATCAGTGACAAACTGTGACGTACACACCAGACATTCAGAGGAAAAGCTCAAACAGGTATAGTTGTGGTTTTGGTTGGTTGTGGTAAGGCTGGGCGATATGTACGAAATCAATTATCACAATAAGTTTGACCGAATACCTCAATGTCGATATTGTGACCATACACGAAAGCATAACTAGTAGATCTAGCAAGCTCACAACACATTGCATGTGAGCTTCTTGTACATTAGCCATTTTTTGAAAATGTTGTAGTATAAAACCAAGGCTCAAATTATTAAAACAAGGGAAGATTTATGCCATATCACGATAATACAATATCCAAAAATCTCAGACCTCTAGTTTTACATCGCAATATCTTTCTAATATCGATATATGGCCCGGCCCCACTGAGTTGTAGTATTTGTCAGGGCAGGAAACGAACTCTCGTCCATTGGCATGGCCATCGCACAACATAAACGGTCAAGGCCATTTCAAGGCCCGACTATATCAAATTATGCACTTTCGACCTGACATTTTGTGCAAGTCATTTTGGGCCAGATTGACCAAATATTCCAAAATAACAGATCTATAAGCTCCATCACATTCACACCATGGTGCATTGTGAGAGCCTAAAACAAGCAAACAAGGTCAAAGTATAGAATAAGGTAAATTAAACACAAATAAATCCTGTGGCACCAACCATGGCCACTGGGGGGAAAAAAGTCACTTTTACTAGATTAGTGACCGAGTAAAACTCAGCAGCCAATTTAGTAATGTGGGCTACCGACAGACCAACTGGCCAAACAAACGCTGGTCAACTGTCCAGTCAGTGTCCGCCAAAGACTGCAGCTACACATACGAGCCACGTTTAAATGGACAATGTCAATTTCCTGCCCCGTTGGTTCAAGGTAGTGCTGGTTTTGCGTCTTGACTGATCCAAATTAGCACCCAAAAGCAAGGTAGGTGTGTGCATGTGTGTGCGCAGCATAAAATCAAGACTGATTCCACTCTAAACTCAGAATATGTGCACCAACTAGTAGATGGTATGAGATTCATAAGATTCTGCATATTAGGCCTCTTGCAGGACAGTTGTGTTACAGGACAGAGGAGAAATAAACGGTTGTCCGGCTAGCCTGGCCTTGGTCATTTAAAGCACCATCTCTCATTTTTACATTAATATAATATGGCAACTAGTCTCTTGTGGGAGGACCCAACGTAGGTACCAGTCCATGACACAAAAACACACGTTCTAAATCAGGGATGCATTCTTTAATTAATGTTTTTTTTTTTTTTATGTTTTTGAGGAAGGTTAATTAAAGACTGCCATGTTGGAGAAATAACAACGTTACGCGGCTAGAGGTGAACCGATTCCACTAGTATGTAGTACTTGTATTCTTTGATACAAAGTAAAAAACTATATAGCATTATTAAATGCTTTTTCTTAACCATCTCAGCTTAGACTTAGAATGAGCAGGATTTGCCCCGTGAAATAGCATTCATTTGTATTAAAAGTATACTACACTCATGGCCTAACATACACTGCCCAGTCAGTGGTTGTTTGACAACAGTAGCCATTTAACAGAGTGACTGTCCCTCTGGGTTATGGGATATAACAGCCAATGTGTCCCTCGGGCAAATGGGAACAAGGCCCTTTTTTGCCATCCCTCCAGGTTATGGCAATTGAGAACACGGCCAAAATGGCAGAATACTTCCAGGCATTAGTTCTGATGCCAAACGTTCGTATTCAAGTAACGATCCAACCGGTATTACTGTAATACAGGCAGTATCTTCCTTCCTGATAAACTATTACATCATGACGTTAACAACCTGCACAGTAATGAGTGTTTTTGGTCTATTCCAACATGGTGTTCTGGCCTCATCTGGACTTCCTCAACTCGTTTGGCAGTTTTTAACTTCAAGCACCTCCTCACTACTGGAGACATCACCTTTCTGTCAGCTGAAACCTGACCAATGAAAGCTCATGAAAACTAGACGACCTGTTCCTAGCCCTAGACCATACTGACCTGATTGGCCAATGAAGGGGACACCAAGCAACGGCAAAGCTGCCCTCGCTCTGGCCAATGGGAAGGGGAGAGGCAAATATCAGACAGAGAAGCACTCTCACACACGGGGGTGACGGGGAAGGAAGCGCGGCAGCAGGGGGGGGGGGTGGGAGAGAACACAACGGAGACAGCGCACGGTTGTGACACACAAACATACGTTACTAAAATAATAACTAATATGTGGAGGGAGGAGGGGGTGGACAGCACTGGACACAAAGGAGACAGCGCTTCTTTGGGCCGATTCATACTCCTATTTTAGAGCCGAATAAAAGTCGGTTGGGCTCTGTGTAGAGCCTACAATGTGACATCGTTTGAGGTTCGGGGGGGGGGGGGGTACCGTCCTAAAGTAGTCTCTTCGGTGCTACTGAAAGTTTCTGACGAGCCGAAATCATTTCGGCACTACAGCGCCGAAACAGCGGTAAAATAGGCCCTTTCACCTGACAAATATCACTATGTGATCATTTCTTGTTTCTATCTCAGCTCGCCTCTATTCTTTCAACTCGTCTAGCAGTTGGTCCCTCTTTTAAGTCAAATATCGTCACTGTCGAGCAGAAACCTTGTATGTCCATCCATAATAGTTACTTTTCAGGGGGGGGAAAATGTATCCAGTGTAGCTACTTTTCATTCATAAAAACCCCCCCACACACACACACACACACTTAACCACTTTCAAAATGTTTCAAAAATAGCAGATCTGTTCGCAACGCGTGACACTATAGTATTACATGAAGTAGGACAGTCATTTGCAGGGGTAAAATAAACCATGAAAAGTAATATGGAGATCGGAGGTTTCTGCCCGGCGCCCATCAGAACATATTATCATGGCCCGGTTTGGTTTTGGGTCCTGCCACACAACAGTTGAAAACAGCCCACTAAAGAATCAAGGCCAGGCCTCCGTTTTTTTTACAATTCGATTGGTCGATCCTGCTCTGTGGCCCTTTGATGCTCAATGGAGAGTGACCTGGCACTCTGCAGAGCCGCGCGCGCTAGATGTAAAGCACACAGTTTGTACAGGGGCTGCGTTGCACACTGGAGTACAAACACAGATGGTGTGTGTGGGGGTGTGTGTGTGTGTGTGTGCAGTTGTGCACGTGTTTTCAATAAAAAGAGCTGGTGAAATGCTGGTCCCTGGAACGTCCAGATACGCCAAAAACCTGTTTTGTATAGTTTAGTTTAGTTTAGTCGCCAGTCGACACATACAGAAAAATAGCATCAAAAAGTTTGAGTTTGCAGACAGTACAGTACAGTTGTACAGTACAGTACAGTACAGTAGACAGTACAGTTGTAAACACCAAGGACAGGCTTTATAACCGTAGAAAAAACAGAGCGTGTTTGGTAGAAAAAGCACAAACTGGAAGAGAAAGAGAGATTCCTGAAGGTCCACTTGACGAGTCAACGGGTTATTCCTGAACTGATGTGAAGTGTGTGTGTGTAGGTCACGGTGTGCATGTGCATCGTTGTGTGTGTGTGTGTGTGTGTGTGTGTGTGTGTGCGCGTGTGTGTGTGTGCATGTGTAAGGCCTTTGAGTAGTTGCTCCACATGAAGGTAGAAGTGAGAATCAGGCCATCTCCAGCTCGCGTTCAATCCCTACGTACTTCAGAGCGTCCGCCTGACTGTACCTGTTGGGAAGCAAAAAGCACAACATTGATTTGATATGGATTTGTGTGTAACCAGGGAGAATGTCATACATGTTAATAGAGCCTGGCCGATGCCAAAAGGTTTATCTCACAGCACTTTTCTGAGCTAATGGTGTTGACGTGACGTCACTCCATAGACATTACATGTTAAAATACCTACATTCAGAAGCCATAAACAACACTTTTTCTGAAGGTAAACTTTATTCTATTTATTCTATCTGTCTTACCATCTTGTTTTCTTCATAATAACATTGGTCTTTTACATTTGGAAACGGCCTTAAATGGTGCAGAGAAAGCAGGTAGGGATGTAGCTCTGGTCCAAGAGTAAGGCTATATGGACCAGAGCTTCATCCCTACCTGCTTTCTCTGCACCATTTAAGAAGTTTACACAATTAGAGAATGTAGAATAATTCTTATTCTGATCAACGTTTGCCATAGTACTAACATCAATACAGCATGGAATTATGGACAAAACATTACCCTACGATAAAGCAAAAACATATTCTTTGGTTTTGGGTCTGAGTGAGAGGCTAAATCTCATCAAATGGTGGTCCGTAGTAGCCTGGTGAAACCACTCCCCCTGCTGGACAACATTTAGGTCCGTAGCTAATGGGCCTTGATTTGAAAAATGTTGAAAAACCACTGGTGTAGTGTGTAGTGTGCAGTGTTCAGTGTGTAGTGTGTAGTGTGCAGTGTGTAGTGTGCAGTGTGTAGTGTGCGGAGTCATACTGACCTGTAGTCAAAGAAGAGTTCCTCCCCAGTCTGGATCGCTCTCTTAGCAAAGATCCCTATTCTGTGATCTCCATTCACCATCATCACTACACAGCAGAGTCAACCAACTTATTAACACCATTCATTATTAGCAGCAACACATTTATGTAGTCAGGGACGTAGCTGACCGTTTTGGTTGCCCTACTTACTCGTAGGATATTTGTGCTGCCCCACCACCCCCCTCCCAACGAGAGCACTGCGTTTCCTCATGCAGATCGGCTATTTTTGCCGTTTGCGAGGACGCACACACTACACAGGTGCTCGTAATTACGTGGCAGAGCCGCAGAGAAAATAGTTATTATGAGGGTCGGCTTGTGACTTTTTGGCACATTTCGTTGCCTCCCTCGGCGTGTTGCCCTACACGGCGTGTTGCCCTACACGGCGTGTTGCCCTACACGGCGTGTTGCCCTACACACAGTGCGTATTGCGCGTATACGTAGCGATGGCACTGTATGTAGTAGCCCATTATGCTATAGATACAAATACGAGTGTTTTTACACCCTTAAATCCCCATAAATCCAAATAATTAAGTACCAATACGAACAATAGGACTTAATCCAGATAAATTTACATTTCTACTACAAATCCTCATGTTAGTGGAAGTTCAACAGTTCTGGATTTACTCCAGAAACTGCAATAATTCAATCTGTCCTAATCATTCAATCATTCATCATTTTATTCATTTTTTTTAAAATTCATTTCGTTATTATCCGATGATTTCCTTTGCTCTTTACGGTGGTAAGCGGCTGGCTGTTGTGAACAGGATCTACCTCTGGCTTCAAGTGTCCACCTAAGAATGTCATCATCCTACAAGCTTACTGCGCTCGCCTAGTTTAGCAGCTAGCTAATTGATAACACATTTATTTTGTAAATAAAGACTTGCTGTATTCTGGTTGGTTGTTTCTTGCCTCCATAACTTTATGTTCAGAATGCTCACCTTTTGCATAGCAGTTGGGGTTCACAGAATGGTTGGCGAAGCGAATCTTGTTGCCTTTTCTTGTGGCGTCGACAACAAAGTCTGAGGAGGAGAGAGGAGATCAGCAGCACGTAAACATCACCTCTGAACAACTCTGTGGATTTACCTGGCGCTATAGATTCCATAGTTTTTTATTCTTTTTTTATTTAACCTTTATTTATTTAACCAGTAAAAACACCTTGAGACTGCGTCTCTTTTACAAGTGGGAACTGGCCAAGAGGCAGAAATAAAAAAATTACACTTCAATACCACATCGTCAATGTTACATTTTGGACCAGCAAATACAACATCCATAATAATACACCTCAAAGTACCTATGAATAAATCACCAAACAAGTCACCAAAGTCCTACTTTTTAGTAGTAGGGCAAAACACACAATACACGATCTGAACCGACATACCTAATACATATATAGGCATGAACAAAGGCTAGTACATATCCAAACATAAATATATAGGCATGAACATAGGCTAGTACATATCCATGAACATAGGCTAGTACATATCCAAACATGTGCAGCTGTTGGACTGTACATCTAAGATGATCCTTTTGATACTTCTCAAAGGAACTTTCAAAGACAATTTGAGTCTGGACTGTAGATCGTTCCACGACCACCAGGGGGCCAAAGAAGGCCAGACATTTTTTCCAATTCAGTTCAATAATATCCAGATAGATCACTAACTCTGTGTGTGTGTGTGTGTGTGTGTGTGTGTGTGTGTGTGTGTGTGTGTGTGTGTGTGTGTGTGTGTGTGTGTGTGTGTGTGTGTGCGTGTTACCATTGTTGAGATTGAAGAGGAAGCTGCACATATATTTGTCGTAGACCTTCCCTCTGCGGTCGGCCTCATCCTGGGAGATAATCTGAGCAAAACAACAACGTTACAAACGTTAATACTTTTATTATACATAAAAGGTGAGTACCAGTATAAGTATCCTACTGATATGAGTACCAGTATAAGTATCCTACTGATATGAGTACCAGTATAAGTATCCTACTGATAAAGAGTACCAGCTGAATCATACCTCTCCACAGTACTCTGAGATAAACTCATTCTTCTGAACAGACTCCTTGATAAAGATTCCCCATCCAGCAACATCCGATGGAGCAAGGAGCAGGTGCTGAGAGAGAGAGAGAGAGAGAGAGAGAGAGAGAGAGAGAAGAGATGGATGTTTGAAATGACCGTGGTTTTGATTTTAGGTCATATCGTGCGTGTGTGTGTGTACCGTGTATGCCACAATTATTACATAATCGCAATTATTTGAGATAATTGCATAATCGTCAATCGTTTTCATGTTGAAAGATGTCCATACACAAACATTTTCAAAACAAAGCAGCAATGGTTCATCTACAAGCTTATACAACACGTCACTTTGTGACATGTTGTAGTAGATCAACTATTTGCCAGTTTATAAAAAAAAATGGAAAGAAAACAAGAGTAAAAATGATTAAATGTGTCAGTGATTTCTTGGTATATTTACATATCTGTCATACATCTGTCATATCTGCCCTGTGCAAGTTTTGATTACGAAGCCTAAAAAACAGACAAGAAATACGTTCCAATGTTCAATGCAACACAACACAATTAAATTGTTAATCGCCATTATTTGTGTGACAATGAATGGTGAACTTATATATTTGTACCTTTTTGGCTCCTCTCTGTATAGAACAGTTCTTACAGGAGACGTTCTTGCTGTCCCAGTGCTCTGCGGCTCCACAGGTCAGACACAGGTCAGGGTCACACTCCCTGACCGCCAGGTAACACGGACACTGTTTGGTGTTGCACTGAGCCTTACACCGGCAGCCCGGGAAGCGGTTCTGACCTGTATACACACACACACACAATTACAATCTTATTATAACTACGTATACTAACAAACTAGCTAGATATAGTTTAACACAATCATTCAAAATAGGAGCTCTGGGGTGCCGGCAAGAAATGGTCGCTTTTACTCTGAAAAATTCAGAATATTGTTCTCTCGCCTGGTATCATTGAGGATGCGCTAGGACGTGTACACACATCGTATGGAGTCGTCGGTTCGATTCCCTATGACGTTTCCAGACGTCCTATGGATGGAATGTGTTTTAATAGTTAGAAATAAATGTGCTTTACTATTGACCACTGAAGCCCAGACTTTCTAGTCTAGTCATGTGGTCTAGTGGCGAGATTTTCATGATTGGCTGGCCTCTAAGCCAATGGGAGACTACTAGCCCTATACGGCCAATGGGACACTAGGCCCTCTCTCCTCCCCCCACCGCAACATGACTAGAGTCTGCAAACGCGACTACTGAAAGCCCCACTAATGTAACAATATGCGAGGGGGGGGTTTTGTTTTACTATGTTGCATATAAGAATGCCCCAACCCCTGTAAGTGGCTAAGCAAGAGCACAGATAAATAAATGAATAAATAAGGAAAGCAATAAAAAAATAATTGATTATTAAAGCTAATTTAAATTGTTTCCATCATGTGGAAACCTCGTTATCTCCATATTTGAACTTATAAATCTTATAAATCACTTTGTCGTAGAAGAGTGTTAAGCAAAAGTATTGAACATACTGTAGGTGATCTACAAGTTCACAACAACGTCACCTCGTGTTCTTATACTTACACTCAGAGCTGCACTGACAGAACTTCTCACAGAAGTTCTGGGCAGTGACGCAGGGGCAGGACGAATCACACGGCTGCCTGGGGTGGTCACATGGCTGGTAATTATACACGTGATTGGACGAACCATCTACATGGTGGTGGTGGGGGGGGGGGGGAATACAGTATGGTTGTATAGTTAGTGATCTATTCATGTGCTGAGTGCATGTCGCTTTTCATTCCAAACAGTAACTGGTTCCACTAGAACTAAGGTTTTGTGTTTCCTACTAAAGCCAAGCTATGTATAGAAATCAAGGTCAAGGACACACTTTTCATGCCATAGACGAACAGGGAGGCAAACTGGAGACAGAAGAAGTTCCATGGAATGCATTTAAGTCAATGAGAGTCAGGTGGACCAGCTTATGACTAAACTATATGTTTTAATGATTGCAACAGTTATGGGTGATAGGTTCTGGTCTATTATTTTTTGATGTGCACACTAATGTAATTTTATTGAGGCATCTAAAAAGCACAGAGTACATTTCTGACTGGCTAGTATGGACTGTTTTGATTATTGGTACGGGTCACTATCAGTCATTTATTTGTACCTAGAGGGTATGCATGTGACATGATCATTATCATATTCGAAGTTATGCGGGAACGCCTACTGCGTGTCAAAAAAGGACTTTCTGGCCTTGACAGCCCAAACGTCCAAACAGAAAAGTCCTATATCTGATTGCATTAAACGACATTAAACTCACTTTGCCACTCACTGTCTGCATGTGCACGCATACCCTCTATACTGAAGTTATTTTGCCATATCTGCCCTGTGCAAGTTTTTGTTTTTACGAAGCCTAAAAGCCAGACATAATCGTCAAGAACATCATCATGACAGCTCAGGACGTAGCAGTGACCAGTGACCTCTGACCTTTCTTCAGCTGGATCTTCCTGCAGTGAGTCGCCCAGAGGCGGTGCTTCCTCTTCTTCTTCCTGGGGGGCGTGTCCTCGTCTTCGGCGGGAGCGCGGGCGATGATGCTGGACTCCTTGACCCTGAACTCATACACCTGGCGAGGAGGAGAAACAACAATTAACCCTGAACTCATACACCTGGTGAGGAGGAGGAGCAACAACAATTAACCCATTTAGGCCCTTCATCACAAATCACACACACACACACACAAAAAGGATGTGTTTGATACCAGACGGTGCCGGCCCACCTGTCTGCAGGTCTTGAGCCTGGCGATGGATCAGTAGTTACCTGTCTGCAGGTCAGTAGTTACCTGTCTGCAGGTCTTGGTGCCTATGAGCCTGGCGATGGGGCAGTAGTTACCTGTCTGCAGGTCAGTAGTTACCTGTCTGCAGGTCTTGGTGCCTATGAGCATTAGTTACCTGTCTGCAGGTCTTGGTGCAGTAGTTACCTGTCTGCAGGTCTTGGTGCAGTAGTTACCTGTCTGCAGGTCAGTAGTTACCTGTCTGCAGGTCTTGGTGCCGATGAGCCTGGCGATGGCGCAGTAGTTGTCGTAGTACGTTCCTATGAGGACTCTGAAGAGAGACGCTTCGGCGCCGCTCCAGTCCACCGCTTCAGCCTCACAGGTCAGCTTCAGCTTCACCGGAGTCTGGCAGCGCGAGTTCCCTTCTGGAGGGACAGACACGCAGAGACACGCAGAGGGACAATTAGTAGGGATGTCCCTTCTGGAGGGACAGACACGCAGAGACACGCAGAGGGACAATTAGTAGGGATGTCCCTTCTGGAGGGACAGACACGGAGAGGACAATTAGTAGGATGTCCCTTCTGGAGGGACAGACACGCAGAGACACGCAGAGGGACAATTAGTAGGGATGTCCCTTCTGGAGGGACAGACACGCAGAGACACGCAGAGGGACAATTAGTAGGGATGTCCCTTCTGGAGGGACAGACACGCAGAGACACGCAGAGGGACAATTAGTAGGGATGTATTTATGAAATATCCTAGGCCATTATGTTTTTATGGAAGATGCTTCTGAACATGCAGGAGGACACTGGAGCAGCACGGACATTTAGAGCCTTTCATTAGGTATACAGAACGACTAACGTTTCCACCTTGCGATCAGAGTCATGTCTCTGATGAAGACCGCAAGGTCGTTCTGTATACTCTTAGCACCTAATAAAAGGCTCTAAATGTCCGTGCTGCTCCAGTGTCCTCTCCTCCTTCTGCAACGTATGTAGACTCCCTTTGTTCCTAAATGCTTCTGAACATATTGTTAGTAGTTTGACCACTTCAAATGCTCTAATTTTAATAACTGTAAAATAGCCTAATGGTATTGGCTACTGTTGCTGTGCAACATGCTTCCATAGAAGACATGATGGCCTCTATGTTATCCAAATGACTGAAACCAGTCAGTGGCAACTGAGAACTTTAATGTTGTTCCAGTATCTGAAAAGCTGCCGATATAGATATATACTGCCAAAAATCGCTGGTATCATTATTGGCGAGCATGCCATTCCGATACCACGTAATGTCTGTGTGCTGCATCATGTGTACAGTATGCGTGTTGCGACCGTGTGTGTGTGTGTGTGTGTGTGTGTGTGTGTGTGTGTGTGTGTGTGTGTGTGACGTGTGTGTTTGCACCTGAGCTGCTGGTGTTGTCATCTTTCTTGTCGTCTTCGTCCTTACGGTCATCCTCGTCCTTTTGGTCATCTCCGTCCTTGTGGTCATCTCCGTCCTTGTGGTCAATCTCCGTCCTTGTGGTCATCCCTTCCTTGTGGTCATCTGCGTCCTTGTGGCGAGCATGCCAACGAGGACACGTCCTTGTGGTCATCTGCGTTCTTGTGGTCACCTCCGTCCTTGTGGTCGTCTCCGACCTTGTCGTCCTTGTGGTCGTCCCCGTCCTCGTCGTCGTCCTTGCCTCCCTCCTGGTCGCTGCCGTCGGTGTCCTTGGTCTCCGAGGACACCGTGGTGGGGGTGCTGGGGCGGCTGTTCCCGTTGCTGTTGGGCTGGCGGCCGCGGGAGCGGCGGCCCACGCGGCGCCGCCGCTGCGCTTCGACGGCGTCTTGGGCCGCTCGGCCACCACGTCCGCCGCCACGTACTCCCTCACCATCCCGTCCTGGACCAATCAGAGCTCAGGGTTTATAACTGTAAGAGCCATTTCAGCCATGTATCCATTTAGTGCCGACATTGTCAATTTGTCAATCCAAGGCCATGGTTGCCATGGTTACAGGGAGGGATATTTAACCTGGCCTTAGCAGGGGTTGCTGACATGCAGAGGCAAACAGTTTTTAGACTGTGTGTTTAATAATTGAATGTTGGATTCAATTTATAGTATTCAAATTATTATTAATGCAGCTTTGTATGCCCAAAAAGGGTTACTTTTCAGGAAATGGAGAAAACAAACGCTACTTTATACACTTGTATAATGTAGGGCATGAGGAATAGATAAAATACATAAATTTGTGTAGTTACAAACCTGGACCAGGTACATGTAGCACTCGATGCCACATGGTTTGCTGTCCACCAGGTTCTCCATGTTCTTACGCTTGTACGTGTTGGGGGTGGCGTGGAACGCTGCAAGAGAGAGAGAGAGAGAGAGAGAGAGAGAGAGAGAGAGAGAGAGAGAGAGAGAGAAGAGAGAGAGAGAGAGAGAGAGAGAGAGAGAGAGAGAGAGAGAGAGAGAGAGAGAGAGAGAGAGAGAGAGAGAGAGAGAGAGAGAGAGAGAGAGAGAGAGAGAGAGAGAGAGAGAGAGAGAGAGAGGAGAGAGAGAGAGAGAGAGAGAGAGAGAGAGAGAGAGAGAGAGAGAGAGAGAGAGAGAGAGAGAGAGAGAGAGAGAGAGAGAGAGAGAGAGAGAGAGAGAGAGAGAGAGAGAGAGAGAGAGAGAGAGAGAGAGAGAGAGAGAGAGAGAGGAAGAGAACCAAAATTTAACGGAAAACACAGAAACATCTGGCCTTGAAGGTCCTTCCTTACACACCGGGAGTAGGGTTGGGATCCTTGGTTCGTACAAAAATTCCATTCCAGTACCATTAGTGGGAGGTCCCACCTAGCCCTGGTCCAGTGCTTTCAGCGAGTCCCTCACTGACGCCTGCTGGAGTCCCATCCACTGCTCACTAGCAGATTTTCCCACTGCGTGCGAGGGTTTACAATTCCCAGGAAATAAACAAAACTCACCGAAACAAAGCCTGCTAGACCTTGGTAAAAGTCTATTCTCGAAGCTGGTCCCCAGCTTCTCTCTAAAGTGCACTTTGTGCCATTTTAATACAGCAATGTCATGTCTTCTACCACGGCATTTCCGGGTTTTGCCTTGCGCCGATCTGGTTGGATTAATTTTATTTAATGACTAAAATAGTGCATTTCAGTGTAATGACATCAGTAACACTCGCCCTGTTAATATCTATCTTTGTCTCATTCTCTCTCCTTCTCCTTTCTCTTCCCTCTCATTGTGTCTTCCCTCTCATCTCTAATACCG
>NC_137882.1:4586379-4641379 GCF_963924005.1 Protomyctophum bolini | reverse complement strand
GTACTGAGTCAGAGCGCCGACCAGCTCCACGAAGATCTCATCGTTGATGAACCCACACTCTGAGACACACACACACACACACACACACACACACACACACACACACACACACACACACACACGTGTTATTTCTTTGCAGATTGGTGGCATATGAAGCCCAACACACACCGGGTGCGCAGCGAAAATATAACAGTGGTGTATCGGAGCGTCAGGCGAGGCGTGAACGCGCGTCGGACGCCGCCGGTGTGGGATAGGTTCATTGAAAATAACGTAGGCGGCTGTTTTGACACGCGGCGTTCGCAGACGGTGTGTGTAGGGCTTGAGAGAGAGAGAGACAGGGTTTCCACATCTGAGCCGACAGCCGTGGACGTTTTCTCTGTCGTCCAGCGTCTTTTCAGTTTTTTTAGACAGCTGGTGGATGGAAATTAACCGCCACCCACACGGCTGACTGCCGCGACGGCCAGATTCCCGGAAAACGCTCTCCTCCACGGCAGTCAGCCGCGGGGGTGGCGGTAATTTCCATCCACCAGCTGTCTTAAAACCAGGAAAAGACGCTGGCCGACAGAGAAAACGTCCACGGCTCTCTGGTAAGTCTGGCAACAGCTAGAGAGAGAGAGAGAGACAGACAGACAGACAGCTAGAGAGAGAGAGAGACAGAGACAGACAGAGAGAGAGAGAGTCTCTTACCTCTGTCTCCATGGACCTTGCCATCATAGTTCTTGATGAGTTCCTCTATGAAGGTTCCATCCTGGTCCAAGATCTCGTCTCCCATGTAGGGAATGTTATGAAGAACCGTCTCATCCTCCACCTGATGCACAAACACACACATTTTAGTTCTTTATTTGACTTATTTTGACACAAATATAACGGGGTTGACAGTTCATGTTCACTTAAGGATACACATGGCACCTCCTCCTCCACACAGACAAACTGGGCAGCGGTGGCCGAACGGTTTGCGGAGCGGTCTTGATATCGGAAGGTCGCTAGTTCGTATCCCCGGACCGGCACGTTAAAATTACCACAGCTGAAGTGCCCTTGAGCAAGGCATTGAACCCCTACCATGAAATGTTCTATGAGCAGGGCCTGGCTGTAAACTAGTTCTTGAGCTTAGTCCAGTTACCCTGGAAAACATAGTGCCTTTGCTTTCCTTTCCTTTCTGCCTATAACAGCCGTAACAGAACAGTAGTTGGCAAGTTGTTTGGCTTTGCTCTTTGTCATGCCAGCTATTCTTAGGCCACTCATGGTCAGTTTATTGTATGCACACGGCCCAGGCTTCAGAATATCAGTATGGCAAATCTACAGCGATACCCCAGGTTTGTTATACTTCCAAGTAATGGTTGGTACTTAGAATGTTTATCTCACACAAACAAACACACACACACACATTTAGCAATGATTCTATTCTCTATCATTGTTCTACGTATATGGATATCAACAAATTGATGTCGAAATAAGTACTTTTTGTAATCAAGCGTGCAGACCGTGTGCACATCGCGAGTTTGAAAGTGCTGTAAAGAAAGAAACCTTGGATAAAGTAACCTCAGACATCTGCAGTTCTGTTCTGCACCCACTCTAATGAATGTTAGTGTTACTGTACGATAAGTAACATCTGCACCCACCCACTCAAATGAGTGTTAGTGCAATAAGTAACATCTGCACCCACCCACTCAAATTAACGTAACTGTTATAACGTCTGCACCCACCCACTCAAGTGAGTGTAAAGGCTCATACATAGTCTGGATTTTCGGTGGTGGGGTGACCACCGAACTACAACATGACGACACGAGCCGCGGTGAAGAGCAAACCACCGCCACCGCTCCAGCCCTTCTCTCTGTTTTTACTCACAACCGCTCAACGTTATTTCAGCTCCGGTGGTCAGCTCACCACCGGAGCGGTGGTCACCTCACCACCGAAAATCCAGACTATGAATAGGCCTTAACTGTCACATGTGCAATACTATGCACAATAGAAACCTTTCCAGTGACTCCAGTCCGTGTCGCAGAGCTGCACGTAATCAATGCATTGATTGATGCTCTGTGACACGCATGCAGAGAGACCTGTATCCATAGCAACCGCCGTCATCAGTGTCCCCAAACAAAGCGGGTGGCTGCGGTTCAAATACAAATATTTATTTTTGACTACAAAGGTAATCTTGGATCTTTGTAAAAAAAAGAAATGTTTAAGACACCCTATTTCCTCCTCTCACGGTCGAAGTCCAAAGCGGTTTTGTTTTTGTTCCACTGTAAATACTTTCAGTTCTTGATTTTTGTCATTGTCTTTCCTTTTTTTTCTGCCCATTCTTTTTTATTTTTCTCCCTCTGAATTGTACACTCTGAAGTGTTGTCTTGATGCCACATGTAATCCATCTGAGGAAAGCGAGGTCTATACAGAGACTTTGGAGATGGAGTCACTTGGAGGGGGGGGGGGGGTGACATGGGACCGGGGGATGAGGGAGGGGTGATAAAATGTCTGAGAGAAATGCTTTCTATTATACTGCACTGCTTTTTCCAAATAAAATAAACATTATATAAATCTTGGGACCAAAACTCTACACTTTCTGCATATCTTCACTGAAAATAGCAAAGCAAAGCAAAGTTCTTTGTTTACCCAGGGAAGTGGACTAAGCTCGAGATTCTTGTTTACAGCCACACCCTGCTCATAGAACATTTCATGGTAGGGGCTCAATGCTTTGTTCAAGGGCACACTTCAGTGGTGGTAATTTTAACGTGCCGGTCCGGGGATACGAACTGGCGACCTTCCGGTATCAAGACCGCTCGGCAAACCGTTCGGCCACCGCTGCCGCTAAACTCTACAAGCTCACTAAAGGTTGTGTTGTAAAGCTTGTAGCTCAGCCGTTTTCACCAAATGTTTTCCCCCAGAAAGGTCACTACACTGTGTGTGTGTGTGTGTGTGTGTGTGTGTGTGTGTACCATGAAGTTCTGCTGTAACGGTGACCAGGAGTACATGACAGGAACTGAAGCCACAGCGTTTAGCGTCTTCAGCGGAATCACCTGCTTGTTAAACTCTGAGAATCCACTGTCCACAGTACACTACAGACAAGACAAAACAAAACCGGTGTTAATGAACATTGACATCGCAGAACGCGTGTATGTGTGTATGTGTGTGTGTGCGCGGCATGCGCACGCGCAACTGCGTGTGTGTTTAATGGAGTGACGGGTCTGACCTCCCTGGTTCCCCGTAGGGACCCCACAGACGTCATGACGTGCACAGGCTGGATTCTCTTGGTCTTCCACTCCTGGTTCAAGATGTCGGTCTTCTCCAAGATCTTCTGACGGTTGGTGTTGAACATACTCTGAAACATCAAACACACCCGACATCAGGAGAGGACGCAAGAGGAGAGCAAGACAAGAAGGTGAGGAATGAGAGAGGTGAGAGGAGATGAAGAGAGCGAAAGAGGAGAGGAGATGGAGAGAAAAGTTTAAATAAGAAATACAAAAGGGAGAGGAGAATTAGGAGAGAGAGAAAGAGGATAGTAAAAGAAAGAGCCACTAATTTTCAACATTTTACTGTCATTAATATACCTTGTTGAGTTGTTGTGTGGAAATAATAAAGTTACATCACAAAGATGTACTTCGTAATGTTACTGATCACGTTTCAGAGTTCCATTACATTTTAAATTAAAATTGATTTTTCGATGCAGTTACTATATCGTTAGACCCCTAATACACACACACACACACACCTCTAGTGTGTTTTCTATTCTAACATTGTCTCCCCCCTTTGTCTCTGCCTCGCTTCCCTAGTGTCCCTCTCCCTCATCACCAAAACATTGCACAGAAAGTGATGCAATAGCCAGTTAAACTCTGCAATAGTTTATAGTTGTCTACCTGTCTACGTCACTCATGCTTTGTTGTTGTTTCTCTGGTCTTTAATCATTTATAAGGTGCATTCTCAACGGACGGATAAGGTAAGGCATGGCCGTTTTATTTGAAAGTGAAAGTATTGGAAAATACAAATTCCTCAAAAGTGTTCTCAAGTACAGTACTTAAGTAAAAGTACTTAGTTACTTCCCACCACTGACAGTCAGTCACCCACCTTGACCTCGTCAGCGCGTCTGAAGCGTTTGAGCTGCCTGAGCCTCATATACTCAGACTTCACCCTCCGCTTCCAGCAGCTGGGGCCTTTCTCCGAACGCTTCCCTGTCAGCACCATGTTCTCCCTGAGGACACACACACACACACACACACACACACACACACACACACACACAGTCAGCGGTGGCCGAACGGTTTGCGGAGCGGTCTTGATACCGGAAGGTCGCCAGTTCGAATCCCCGGATCGGCACGTTAAAATTACCACCGCTGAAGTGCCCTTGAGCAAGGCATTGAACCTCTACCATGAAATGTTCTATGAGCAGGGTGTGGCTGTAAACAAGCATCTTGAGCTTAGTCCACTTCCCTGGGTAAACAAAGAACTTTGCTTTGCTTTGCTTTACACACACACACACACACACAGGGAGGGCGTCAGAACCATGGGGAGCATGGATGGAAAAATGTAACCAACGCCTTTGGTTACGTACACACTGTGTATTAAGTGGTGAAAATGGACTGAGCCTAGAGGTGATTGGCTCCAAATGACTCATCAGTGATCTGCAGTTTACAGGGAGAAAGAAACCGATCTTTCGCGACATTTAGGTGGTATAAAAGTCAATCAGATATATAGTATTAATATCAGTTTTGCATCCTTGTTGTGACAGGCCTAAAACATTCTCCCCTTCCTCCCCACTCACACAGGAATGGTTTTGACGTGGGTTTTGACATTTTGGAAATATCCAAATGTTCCCCTTACGCACAATATTGGTATCGGTAATTTATCGGCCAATCGTGAGAAAAACAATGTGATGGTCACAAAAAAACTGATCGGAACTCCAGACCTTTAGACTGAGCATTTATTTGTGCCCGTTTAGAATCTCTGCTGCTCCAGCGTCTGAGCACTAAGATTTCGAGAGTCTGTCAGATATTTCATCAGAGTGTAAAGAAGAGAAGCAAGTACACAGATAAACAAATACGAGTGAAAGTAAATATACTGATATTTATGAACCCGGGCCGTCACTCAAGAGAAGATAGTGGATGGACAGTTGAGACCGTTGTACAGAGGCTAAAGCAATGCCAGATTCATTTTGTAGAGTCCTAGCCAGTTAGATATTTAGACCAATATTGTGTGGAAAAACTATATTTCAGAACATTTCACTCATGAGAAAACAAACTTTTTGTTAGATTTAATCTAAAAATGAAAAATATCAAGCCGAAATGCACATGTAAGAAAAAATATATATAATATTTTTATTTATTTATTATAATAATTTAATCGGCTACATCACCGCAGATACTGAAATCATCACAATAAGTAAAACAATAAATGGTTCTGGCTCCATTTTGTTCAACAGAATGTTGTTTAGGATAGGACGGGTTAGGCACGGGTGGTTGAGTAGACAGACTTTAGTAAACAATCCTGAATGTTACTTTAACCGAGTGTGACAGAACCTGGCTTCCATTTTTACTTTTTAAACTTGAAGTTAAAGCATTTTTCTAGGATGAAGGTCAGTGTCTGGATTTAATTGCCCCCTTCCATGAGCACCGCACACCTCATAAACATCCAAACTGCCGATTCAAAAGCAGAAGGTTTTCAACTTCAAGCCAATCCCATTCCCCTGGTGTCCCGTTGGGAATATATACTGTGTACACAATGAGATCAGGGAACATCTAATTAATGTACCGCGCCGTGGTCACAGACAAGACACGGTACGCCCAGGCCAGGCATAATGACAGATTCTCACTTTAAATCACACATTTCTTCTGCTCTCATACACATTCATTCACATTGCAAAAAATGACTCATGATATGATACTGTTATGATACAATGCTAAACCGGGGGAATTCCCACACTTTGTCTTTATTCTTCACTTGGTTCACAAGTCTAACAGGAAGCATTACTCTAACTTCTGTCACTCGTTTATTTAATATAAGGCCATCAAGCCTTATTTATTACACTTAGTTAGTTGCAAAGCTCTACAAGCTCTCAGCGTGAGTCGTCCTAAGGGGCTGTCAGTCATTGCTGTGACAGATCAAATATATTTATATTCCAGATCGATTTAAAAAACCTTTACTTTACGAGTGTAGCAGAAAGGGGAAGGGTTGGAGTTGGTTAGAAAAACATCACTTATCAAACTTCTTTTTTAACCAGTAAACACATTGACTCCAGTTCTATATGGTCACTCAGATCTAGTCACTCTAGTTCTATAGTCACTCAGATCTAGTCACTCTAGTTCTATATGGTCGCTCAGATCTAGTCACTCTAGTTCTATAGTCACTCAGATCTAGTCACTCCAGTTCTATGGTCACTCAGGCGGAGGTTATGTAACTCGATGGAGAACACCAGATTGATCCATTTTAAAAACACATTCTTCATTTTAATAATCTAATTGGTTTAAGAAGCATAAAGGAAGGGAATATGCCATTAAGTGTCTCTTTGCCAATGAACAAATGGTCTACCCTCGAACTGGCCTCGTCCAATCTCGCCGCCGGTCACCGTGTCCAATTTCCTCTGAACAGACGGGACTGTCGGGAATTGGCAGTGGTAGACGGTAACTAAAGTACATTTACTCGAGTACTCCAGCCTCTGCCTCAGCCAATTGAGGCTCAACCAATCAGGCTCTGCCAGTGGGCCGAATTCAGTAGACTTTTCAGTTTGCAGTCTTTTCACACACAGGCACATACACAGATCTCCATGTGGGACACCGGCTGACAGTTAAAACTGGGTGCCACTGCTATGACAACATATATCATTAGGTTCCCAAGTTGCATCGTTCCCAAGTAGGCCGGTGGCCTAGTGGTCTAGTCTTTCCAGGAAGAACAAGGAAGAGAGAGACACACACACACACACACACACACACACACACACAGTCACACACACACACACACACACACACAGTGTATATATTTCACTCACTTTGTTATGCCTGGAAACCTGTGATGTGAATAATAGAGCAGACATTGAATGTTTACCGTCTCTCTCTCCGTCTCTCACCACTGGCACCTAAACAGTATATATAGGCAGTGGCACTCTAGTCTACACTGGTGTCTCAAGAGTTAAAAAGTATATTTATACCACCAGCCAAGTGATCCATGCAGGCTACAACTCAACTGTCACAAATGCTCATCTCACGTGACATAACAATTTACAATTTAGGCATTTAGCAGACGCTCTTAATCCAGAGCGATTTACATTAAGCAAGAACAAAAGCAGGCGAATACATCACATAAAAGCATTTATCATGAAACATGCGTAAGCTTAGAAAGTAACAGTGGAATATCTATATAATGAAACTATACATATAAACTATACATATATACTACTATGCTATACATATGTACTATGGCGTGCTATGACTACATACAATGCAATTCTAGTGCTGTCTACATAACATGCTTTAAGTCTGTATCAAATGCTATCTAAGTCTACAGAAATGCTATCTAAGGGGGTAGGGTAAGTGCTATAGGCCATGATGTCACCTGGGGTAAATGTTTACAATTAGACAATGTCTGGTCTGGTGGTTCTTTCCATAATTATTTCTCTCAAAATGATCTTTACTGTCACTCAGTCAACCGACCCTATCAAACTGTCAAAGAGGCACAGATGGGACGCTACTATGCCTAATGCCTAGGTATATCATCATATTCCAGTGTTGTTACAATTATTAATATATTAACATCAATACACCTTTTACTGCTGCACAACAATTAATAACAAAAATGCATCTACATCATGTTACTGTTTACTTTTGGATCACAGATTGTGCATTTAGCCAGATCATTATAATCACTATTCTGGGGTCGAACATTTTCCTGAAAATAGCGCTGTGTATGAAGCTTGTAGATTGGCTATTTCCAGCGAAGAGATTTGGCGTTGAGGGGATAAAGGAGAGGACCCAATAAAGACCACCCCAGGGGGTCCACCGTCCAAGTCAACTCAAAGTATAACTTAGGTTATAAATGGGCGATTTGGATAAACAAAATGTTTGAAAACTTTAAAGGTTAAAGCACTAATATATTCAGATCCTCATGGATATAGATAGACTACGCCACAAAGAAAAAAAACAACACTTGCGCTACCTGAACCGTTAAGGCTCATTCATAGTCTGGATTTTCGGTGGTGAGGTGACCACCGAACTACAACATGACGTCACAAGCAGCGGTGAAGAGCAAACCACTGCCACCGCCCTTCTCTCTGTTATTTCAGCTCCGGTGGTCAGCTCACCACCAGAGCGGTGGTCACCTCACCACCGGAGCGGTGGTCACCTCACCACCGACAATTCTGACTATGAATGAGCCTTAAATTAATTAATTTCTTTCAGTCTCACGGTCACAAGACAGCAGTGATGTCGTGAAGAAGCCATGGATAAATTCTGTTTACAAACATCAACACTAGAGGCATCATCACTGAACATGTGATCATTACAGCCTCATCAGAGAACACAGAGTGCCATTTCAATGTTTGAATTAATCTACATTGTTCAAATGTATTTAATTGTACAAAAGCTTCAAATTACTTGGTTGAGAAGGAAAAAGTGAACATACAATAAATTGCAATTCAAACTTTATTCCTTTCATGTTGTGCTTTTCTTTTTCAATGTATCTGCTTAATTTGATCATTTTTGTATTCCTTTATTTCTTCTCAAACCGCTTTATGCATATACACAGTGACATTGTCAGTGTTCGAATTGTACACAGAGTTACATTAAGGTAGGTAGAAACTAAGTAAGTACTTTAAAATGAGGTTATTTGTCAGTCAGACAGGAGTCAACATGAAATATACAAGACATAACAGGGTGAAAGGTGCATGCCTAATTGACCCTACTCAAAGTCACAGTCATTTGACAAATTACTGTTTTGACATGTGACTAAAAAAACAAACTCAAAGTAAATACTTTGAAAGGAACACAAACAATGATCAAACAAAACAATCACACCTCACCTCTAGTTGACAACAAAGAAACTTAATTGAAATACACAGATCATGAGTCCTTTCAATTATTTTACAACAGATGCGTTAAAACAGTGTGTGCATGTGTGTGTGTGTGTGTGTGTGTGTGTGTGTGTGTGCGTGCGTGCGACAAACAAAAATCATTTCACTTACGTTTGAAGAGACACTCGGTCCTCATCCAACGCACTGCTTCAGCTAGGCAACAATACTAATAATATCAATATAACAACACAGATAGATGAATGAACTGCTTGTTATAGTGAACACACTGTTAGCTCGTTAGCTGTGCTGCTAGCTCTTGGCTGGTGGTTCTTCTTCCAACAGCCGGCACATACAACACACAACAGAACCCGGCTCTGTTCTTTCCTCCTCCAGCCAGACTCCAGCTCGCGCGGCTCTCCTTTCTCCGTTAAAACCGGTGTAAAGCTCCGGTTAAAACGCCGTTTGTTGTTATTACCGGTTAAATAAAAATGTTTAATGTAATTGTAATGATATTGTTTCCGCCTCGGTAAGGATTCAAACGTCTCTCTCTCTCCTCCTTTGCAAATAGTGTAGTGTTCTCGACTCGCGGACTGGCTGCCTCCTCCTCCTCCTCTCTGCCTACCGGCTACCGCACGTTCAACTAGACTTGGGGTCGATGTTCGCTTCGCAGCTCGCTGTTCCGCCCTAGGGCGAATACGGAAACGGTCCGCACGCGCTCCATGGTGTGTGTGCGTGGAAACGTGCCGGATACGGTGGGCGGGCCCTGGACCCGGACGTCGGCGCCGAGCGGTAAATAGAAACGAGGCTTCCCGCAGGTGCTGCGGGGAGCCCGGTGACGCGGCGCCGCGTTCAGCGAGCGCCAAACGGTTGGGCCAACCGGCGGCGACGTTGCTCAGGAGTGTCACTGTGCGCCCGCGCGGTTGGCCGGATCGTATCGCGGGGGGTTGACCAATGGGCAGCCCGCGCTGACTCAGGGGCCCTGGAACAGGGGCGGGGGGGACATGTGGATGGAGACTCTCTCCCTTTGTTCTCACATTTATTAATATACCAAACATTGAAATGCACGTACATAGTCAAATTGTGTTGTTCATTTAACTCTGAAAGGGTGGATATGGAAAAAATGGTTACATTTTGTTCCACGTGCACCCACCCTCTCAATCAACTGATGTTCATAATGTATTACTTTATTATTTAATAACAACAATGATTATTATGACGTCTAAAATAACCAAACCAAACATTGACAATCAAAACATCCTTTGTTTAGTGCTGTCATATTTGTTTTGGCCTGTATCACTGTAATCTATCAATCAATGTATATGCTATTATTGACTACTCCGAGTGATGTTTTGTTTTGACTCATATTAGGGTCATTTGACAACAAATCCCATTATCGTGTCTGAGTTATATATTATCAAATATACCTGGTCACCTCTTGACTGAGTGTCTCCTCCACCTGCCCCTCCCGTACAGCACGGAGGAGCTCTGCAGACAGTGATATAGTTTGTTGTGACATTATTATATTAATGAACTTGTCCTTGTGTGTATATACATAATGCATTTAAATAAAGCTGCAATTGTCTGTTCATAAAAGTACAGAGAGAGGCTGAAAGTCAAGCGGGCTTCGTTTGATGATGTTTTAGATTTTTAGCTGCTGTACCGGTTGTACCTTGGTTCAGTTGTAGGGGTGGGGGGGTTGTGTTGTACCCGGCAAAGGGTCGTCGAGTTTATAAAACCCCTCCTTTGCTAAACGTTCATTGGCTGACAGCCACGAGAAGTCCATCCTCTTCTACGAGTTTACGGGCTGAGAGCGACGAAGGAAGGCTCCCTTTTCTATACATGAGTTGGTTGACAGCCACAGACGCTGGCCAGTGGCCAGCCCACCAGCTTCGCTACGCTACGTGGTGGTCACTCAGGAGTCAGGTCCACTGCAACATCAGATTCAGCTTCATTTTGTAACATTGGTTTACTGTACTGTCAAACTCTGTGACAGTCTGTGACAATTAAGCTGCATGAGTACTGTACTGTACTGTACTGTACTTAAAGTACATTTCAAGAGTGTTATCATTAGTATTATTATAGGATTTTGATTGACTTATGAAGTTATTACTTTATTAACAGTTTGCAAATACCATATTACAGTGGTATACAATGGTATACCAAAAGGATAACACAATGAAGAAGGCCTTGTTTCCATTGTGGTCCTGAAGCTATTAATATTTACTGTGTATTTATTATTGCGACAGTAGGTCACATTTACTATGAAACCCTGCATCGCTAGTTAGTCACCCCACGCCTATATGGTCACGCCTTGTGACATCACACCTACATATATGGTCACGCCTCGTGACATGAAATCACACCTTCATATATGGTCACGCCTCGTGACATGAAATCACACCTTCATATATGGTCATTGGTCACGCCTCGTGACATTGATTGATTGATTGACATATGTATTAACAGTTTGTAGAATTACAGTACATTTTAAGCACAAACTCAATACAAAGACTGTTAACTGTGAGTGGACGACCCCAATTAAGCATTACACTTGTTTACAACAGGGTCCACCATGTTCAATTCATCAAAACATTTAGAAACGTACAAATAGACACTTCTATATAGTTAAAGAACAGAACAGGAATTCATCATAAAGGAAGCAAAAAGGGAAAAGAAACATATACAGTGAGGGGAGAAGGGGGGGGGGGGGGCCGGGGGGGGATTCATCACGTCTTCATATATGGTCATGCCTCGTGACATCACGCTTCATGACACGTCACGCCACCATATATGGCCATCTCCATATATGAAGATCACTGACCTCATCGAACCCTGGATAGCCATACATCAATCAATCAATCTTTATTTGTCACATACATATTTAAAAAAAGTAGTATCTTTAAAATGCAGTGAAGTGTATGTAGGTCAGCCCCACAGAAGTGAGCAGTAAAACAGGACAAGGGGACTAAAAGCTAAAAATAAAATCTTCCATTTAAAACACTTCCAACCCTAAAAACAGCAAGACTATAAATAACAACACATATTAATGTCCATAATGGTATTTGTGTCATGTCCCAGCTGTGTTACATGGAGAAGACCTAGATCTGCATATGTGGAGCCGGTTTGAGGTCCAACTATTTGGACCTCAAACCCTCTTAGATCTCCATATATGGAGCTTGACCTGTTGTGACATTCCATAATATGTTGATCTTTCCTCACCCGTCCTTCCTGTTCTGACATGTTGATCTGACCTCCTCAAACCCTGTATACACTCAAGACACGCTCCATATATGGCCAGTACATAATTCATTCCATAATTGATCTGATCTGACTCCCCATGCCAAAGCACCAGCGCTCGCCCAGCAGTCTGCTTTCTGCCGTCACCCAGGCAGATGAGTGCCAAGGGCGAGGTCGCTTCTCGCCCTCAGACTCAGGGCGTCTTGCCGCGAATATATCATTGTCTTCAGGCCAGTGGTTAAAGACCCGTTACTAAAAATAACATGTATACAAATTCTGTTTTATACCAGCCTCCATCCGGGCCACCAATGGGGGAAGCAGGAGGAGGTATAGCTGCCTTGTATCAGGGGTGGGTGGTGAGGATAGATGTAGTTACACTTTTGGTTCTAGTTGCACTTTATATTTAAAGGTAATAATCTGTATGTCTGTTGTTGTATGTTTACTGTTTTAATTTGTGTCTTTTAGAGCTTTTTAATTATCTGCTGTAAAATGAATTGCCCAGCTTGGGATATATAAATAAATAAACTTGACCTTGGACCCATGGTTTGTAATGTTTGTTTGATACTTTACACCTGCCATTGTACTGAATGACCAAGATATAATATTGATTTTGATACTGATACAATATATTGTGAAAACAATTGAACCAATTGAAAGTATTAAAAGGGGCTTCGGACAAAACCTCTTAGCTCCTTGGACCCTCAGTCAAACTATCTGCTAAAACAGCTAACTCTGCACCACATCTTCCACTCTCATGCAAGTAATTGACAATATATATAGTCACAAAACCAACTTTGATGAGGCACTATTGCTTTGTTTTCTAAATAAAATGTTTTCTTAATTTCCTGAATTTGACATTTTCTGAAAAATGAACATTTAGATTTTTTGTATTATTCTTTTGCAGGACAAGAAACGATGAGAGAGCTTTACAACAAAAGTCTTGGAAATGAGACTAAAAACGCAGTTCACACTCAATCCACCAGGTAGAGCACTATTGTTAAACTAAAATCGACACAACAGCTGAAGAAACGGCTGACGCCTCAACCCTCCAATCAAATATTAAAACGAGGACATGGTGACCAATCAAACTACGGCAGCGCTCTGTTGTGGGCGGGGAAAGGGAAGTAGCTTGCAGTTGACAGGTGAAGACCATAGCTAACCGTTATCATCATCATTCAGTGTTTTATTATTATTATTAATAATAATAATATTTGATGTAGCATCGCAGAGTGATCAGTCATTTCTGGAGGCTGTGTATTGTAGACATCTAAATCAAATCAATTATTCTTCGAGGTAAGAATATGCGAACAGTCCTGCTCGCTTAGCCAGCATGCTAACGGTGCTAGCTTTCTGCTTTTCCTTTGATTCAGTGACAGTGTATGCATGCAGATGTTGTATGGATGCATTTCACAGTATGATGTACCGGACCGGTATGTATAGGTTCGTTTGGAACCTCACTGTCCGATATTTAGCTCTGAGATGTTATGGACCAGAGCTATAGCGGAGAGTGAGCTTCTAAACGGAGCTACTACTGTGTTGGTACTATAAAGGATGCATTTGATCGATTTTGATAGACCTATGACACAATCTTTAAAATACATAGTATGATAGATAGTCTCGCACCAAGGCATACATACATATAGCCTGCCCCCCCTCTCTCTCTCTCTCTCTCACACACACACACAGACACACACACAGAGAGAGAAGGCTCTTAGTATGACCTACTGCAGCATCAGCAGTTTCCTAATAGATCCCCACCCCCATCCATGATGTGACCTGTGTTTTTACTTTTATTTGTTTATTTTTATTCACTTTTGTCCTTGTTTTGTTGTTTGCTGATGTTTGTGATGATTTAAAAAAAGGAAAAAAATGTGTGACTATAATGTGCAAAGATTTTCTTGTCAGATGTACTGCTTGGCTGTCCCCAATAAAAACTATATATATCAACCCCTCCCTAGCCCCTTTCGGGAACCTTGTTAACCTTTTCTGTATTTGGGAGTTTGGGACCGTCTCCCCAAACACAGAGAATAGGGATGATGATCCCGATCACCAATAATAGTTTTTCTCATGATCGGCCGATACCGATGGGGAAAATTTGAATATTTCCAAATTATATGTGTGTGGGGAGGGAGGGCCTGTCTGTCACAAAGATGAACAATGATATTATACTATATATCTGACTTTTATACCACTTAACAATTGCCGATCACAGACAGGGTAAATTACCTATCACCGATCAAGTCATTTGAGGTGAATATTGGCAATCATCTCTAACAGAAAAAGGTAAACAAGGGTCCCGAAAGGGGCTAAGAGCGAGCCACCTGTCCACAGGTCCACCTGTCAGCCGAGGATTTTGCATCCCAAAACACAGTTTATAGTTAGTTAAGGGATGCAATAAAACAACGACCGACCTCTACATCCACGGGATGCACTACTGTACTGTTTTTTTATTCTAGTTAATTTAGCTAGCTTTAGTTATAATCATTTCTTCTTGTTTTCTACATTAAATATAACCACATTATAACCAAAAATGGCAAAATATGACTCCTAACATTGTTGAAGTGGGACTCATCAAATGTCCCTGGGACTCATCTCTAAAAGACCATCCCTGCATCCCGGGACTCATTACATTGAAAACCTATTTACATCACTGCCTTTTCTAAAGTGTAGGCCAGTGGTTCTCAAACTTCATGTCAGAGATCTCCAAATGAATGATGAATTTGGCCCGCAGATCACTACCTGGAAAGATTGTGAAAGGGAGTCCCTCCCATACAAGATTTGTGTTCAAATATATAAAAAATACATTAATAAGTTGTTGTAATATCTTACAATTACGATACACTTTCAGGGGCAACTCCTGAGTGACATAGAAAAGAAAATACCTTTTCAGGTACCATCTTCAAAATGTTGAGAAATAAAGTGTTGTGTGTTTCTTTACCGTTTCCAGAGCTGTGTGTTGTGCCTCTCAGTCATGGGTGAGGTGGAGCTGTCCTGTCGTGCCTACGTAAAGATGTACCTTCACGCCTCGTTGTTCCCGCGGTGCAGCGTCAACGGGCTGCTGTTGTCCCCCAGCTCACAAGGTGGCGCCGTCCTAATCACAGACTGTGTCCCACTGCTTCATTCTCACCTGTCTCTGGCTCCCATCACTCAGCTGGCCCTCACACAGGTACTACGAACTACGCTACCATTGGTTCATTTTCTTTCCTAGTTGGACATGGGGCTTGTGATGGGCTGAAATGGAGTAGGGGGACGCTCGTTTTGCTTAGTGTGATAAACGGACACCCTCGTCATTGTGCACAGCCTTGAGGCTCACGTGACTTGTCTTGCTAAGGTAAGCAACAAAACCAAGTGCTCTTCAGTCCCCTATCCAGGGTTTCCACACCTGAGCCGACAGCCACGGATGTTTTCTCTGTCGTCCAGCCTCTTTTCCGGTTTGTTTTTTAGACAGCTGGTGGATGGAAAAGAACGGATGGAAAGGACGGAAAGGCAGTCAGCCGCGGGGGTGGAGCTTAATTTCCATCCACCGGCTGTCTTAAAAACCGGAAAAGAAGCTGGCCGACAGCAGAAAACGTCCGTGTCTCTCTGGTAGATGTGGCGACAGCTGTCCAGAGGAAAAAATTTATAGCCAGAGGCACGCACTGGCTGTGTGGGCACGCCACCTTCCTGTAGCACAGGTCATCTGTATGAAGTGGACAACAAGTCACTAAATGGATGTGTAATTGTAATATTCTTTGATGTGACTCCTTCTCATCCGCTCTCTCTCTCAACACCCCATTTAATCAATGGCATACATTGTTTCTCTTGCATCTCAGGTTGACGTGTGGTGTTCACAGACGTTGTTTCTCTTGCATCTCAGGTTGACGTGTGGTGTTCACAGACGTTGTTTCTCTTGCATCTCAGGTTGACGTGTGGTGTTCACAGACGCAGCAGAGGATAGTCGGCTACTACCAGGCCAACGCTTGTTTAGCAGACAGCAGGTCAGTGACCAGTATTTCCACCGTTGCCGATATAATTAGTGACAAAGTCGATGCAATAAGTCGTGAGACAGAACAAGTTGACTTAAAGCTTCCATTCCCTACTCGGGATTCAAGCAGGGGAAAAAAAATCTATTCTCTCTAGAAAGCTTGTTTGGTTTTGAGTAAATACAGTACCACTTGTCAACCAGTAGGTGTCCTACCCAACCACAGGCTCATTCTCTACACAGTAAATCAAATGTCTCAATAGAAGAGCAGTTGAGACTGTTGACAAACTACAACCACTGCAGCAGCAAAATAATGTTTGTTAACCAAAATAGCAGATCTACAAGCTCATAGCGTGCTACCAAGTGGCGCGCTACGAGCTTGTAGATCTGCTATTTTTTCTGAAAATGTGAAAATGTTGGCGCAAATCTTTGAATATATATTTCAGAGCGAACATTCTTAACTAAAATATTGGCTTCTGGGGGGGGTCTATATATTTTGAGATGGGGGTCCGTGGCCCAATAGAGATAATTCTGGGGGTCCTTGACATGAAAAAGGTTGAGCACCAGTAGTAGCGGCCTTCAGTCTCGAGAGACCATGGGTGGCACAAGCCTAAAAGTGTCAGAACGTTTTCAGCTGAGTTTTAACGTTCCTCTTTCTTCCTGTTTGACCATGTAGCCCGACGCCGTGCGCCTTGAAGATAGCCGACAAGATCGCGGAGCAGTTCAGCAGTGCCGTTCTGTTAATGGTGAGCAGCACGCACGTACACACGCACAGACACTGAGAGACATGCACGTACACATGCACAGACACTGAGAGACATGCACGTACACATGCACATTGCACAGACACTGAGACACATGCACGTACACATGCACAGACACTGAGAGACATGCACGTACACACGCACAGACACTGATTGGAGAATATAAATATTCTCTATGTTCATATACAATTATTGTAGGGAGTGCGCCCTGATAAAGGAGACAAGGTCAGGAGGCACTTTGAGAGGTACGGGCAGATGCTGAGTGGAAGTTATTCTACACAAAAGCTTCCTTGTTTCTCCTTATCTAGCCTCGGAAACCCAGACGTTTTTATTTCCAGGGAGGAAAGAAAAAGCATCTGCCCGTACCTCAAAGGGCCTCCTGACCTTGCCTCCTTTATCAGGGTCACTCCCTAGCCTAGAGACCTATCAGTTAGTTGCATTGGAATTTGAGAATATGTTAAAATGAAAAAAGAAAGGGTATTAATTGTATATGAACATTTATTTCAGATTTAGTGTTGATCATGACCGTCTGTATTTATTTCAGATTGACGGTTCCAAAATGTCTCCAGACGACCGGGTTCCTCCTATAGTGATGTACGAGCGCAAGGATTCACGATGGACCCTCAAAGACAAACACACGTAAGTCAAAGTCACGACACGTTACCGCAGTGAAATGTGTTCTCCGCATTTGACCCATCTCTTGGAGCGGTGAGCTGCAGCCGTGCCGCGCTCGGGAATCATTTGATTAGTATAGATTTGACCCCCCCAATCCAACCCTTTGATGCTGAGTGTCAAGCAAGGAGGCATTGGGTCCCATTTTTACAGTCTTTGGTTATGACCCGGCCGGGGATCGAACCCCGACCTCCCAGTTTCAGGGTTGGACGGACACTCTAACCACCCAATTTGGTAGCACTGCAGTTAAACCATAAAGGAGCATTTCAAACATAAAGTATATTAAACATAAAGTATATAAACATTTTAACAGACCATTGGCGTCTTTGGGGTTGAACTCGACTCCTGAAAGAACTTGAGCTTCTTCTCTTACTCCCTGGTTTCTGTTTGTGTGGCCTGTTAAAGTCTGCAGGTGCTCTTAATGAGCAGCGGCCATTTTGTGTTTTGACTCTGGGAAGTGTAGTTCTTTTGGGATGCTAAGCAAAACCTCCACTGCTGAGTTTTGACTGCACAAGGACACTGAGCTTATCTCATTCAAAACCACTTAAACCTCCATACATTTCCTCAGAGGACGAATAGTAACTTGTGGCCATGTCATGTGTGACCCCCAGGATAATGCTGAGACAGTGGGAGGAGACCCGAGCCATAGCCGGTCAGATCCTGGACACCGGAGACCACGCGCTATTGGTGGACTTTGACACTCACCTGGACGACATCACAAAGGACTGGACAAATCAGAAGCTGAACAACAAGATAGCGGAGCTGGCGTCGCCGGCCAATGGAAACGTGTAGATTAGAAGAAGTATTAGTTATAGCATAGCTTTGTAAAAATTAATCCCAGATTTATTTTACTTGAAGTCAATCTCCGATGTGTGCAAACATTTCAGAGATTATCACTAACTGTTATATACATCAACACGTGTCAACATAGGTTTAGAGAAATAACACATTTATTTTTAATGCCTTTTTGTGTTTTACAACAAATGAAAAAGAGTACATGCTTAAATACAGTAACAATACAAATATTATTTACATGTTGGTAGTTTTGCAGACACAGTGTTACTCTACCAACGACGCCACAGGACATGAATTAAAACGAAATAAAGTCTCGCATCTGAAAACATTTTTGTTAGGACGAAATCTTAATCTGTGATTTGTGAAAGGATTCCCCTGAATAACTAATAACCGAAAATAGCCGACCTACAAGTTCACAACACAATCTTGTCGATGGTCTGTTTTCGGTGGTGTGCGATGCGACATGCTTCCGAACTTTGATCCATGCCTCTCCAGTGCATGCGTGTCATTTCACATTCCTCCAGCGTGTGTACTGTAGGTTTTAAATGAATTATTTAAAACGATGATTTTTGAATGAATTAAAACTTGTATGACATCCATACACATGGAGAAGAGTTTGTTGTGTCCATTTGTTGTATGAAACTGAAGACGCCGCGATGTGTTCCAAAAACGTTATTCGCTGGTCCACTTTCATTTTAATATGAAAAAGTGCATTTAACTATTAACTCTGTAACTGTCAAAGTGTTGTAAAACCAATGAATCAACTATTCATAGAGCCCTATTTATTTTAGACTTTTCTGTACAGCGGTGTCACACAAAACAGCCGATCTACAAGCTCACAAATAATGTGAGGCTATTTCTTTGAAAAACTTTCGTCCCAAAATAGGAATTATGCCAGGTTGAAAGTCATTGTGTACAGTACATGTATTTTGTACGTGTGACTGTGAACACAGTGGATAGTTTATTTTGGAACACATCTCTTTTTCTTATGTCGAGCCACAGAAACGGGTGAGATATGAATGGATTAGAATTAATTGATAAAGAGCATATGATATTATGAGTTATTGTAAAGCTATAGTATGGAACGATGCAGAGCGCTACAAATCTATTTGAGTAGTGCTGCTGCTACTGTAAGATTACAGTATGGTGCGTTTGGCGCAAAGTATTTAATCAGCCATTATTTGACAGTTGATACCAACGGTTAATATTATCAAACCCACCACAAAGTGTGTCTTACATGAATTAAGACAATGATTTTTATAAATGGATTAAACCTCTTAAACCCTATATTTGACCGGGGTCCTAAAGGACCCACAAGTCCACTAGTATTACCTACTAGTCTACACCGAATCTCTTTGAATAGGGAGGCTAAGGTTGAAGTGTTTAAAACATTAATTTTAACACAAAGGTGGTTTGTTGAAGCAGAGATGTGTTCCACAGTGTGCATACTGTCCCCTTTCAGGCTGGACAACATTTGCATACGCCGTGACTTCCCTGTGGAAGTGACAGTTGATCTGAGATTATTGGATAAAAAAAAAAGGAAAACTAATTCCGGGACTAAATGTGGCACTGATCGGGTCCAGTGGTTGGAGACATTTATAGTCGCAGACGGACAAAGACAGCCGAGGGGCCACGCGGTAAAAGGTGTCTTGAAATCTTTAGTCTCTCTAAAATGGTTGTCATTCAGTCAACCAGTGAATGAAGTGCTGTACTGTCATTTAAAACCCATTTTGGGGCAGGAACCCCTTTTGTTATTAGCATTATGTTATGTTTTAGCTATTGGAAAATAGCAGATCTACAAGCTACGAGCTTGTAGGTCTGCTATTTTTGAAAAATCAAAGAACGACTGACATAGAAACAGCTTTTTCAGAAAACTGTCGGGGTAAAGTGTGAACACAGTGGACACTTTGGAATAGATCTCTCTCTCTTATGTAACAGGTGAGCAGATAAGAAGTGATTACATGACCTGATAATGACAATAACGATGGTATATGTAATGAGAATATGAGCAGATAAGAAGTGATTACAATGACCGGCTGAATATGATATACGGTATGTAATGATAATATGTTATGGTCTACTAGTATTAAAATCTATGAAAAGATGGTACAGCTGTACCCTGTGGTGCATTTTCCTCAAAGTACTAAAGCAGACATTTTTGAAAGTTAACAGAATGAAAAGCTATGATAGTTTGAATAATGTTCAACATGACATATATAGCCTACTGTAGTTTTGTGTTGCATAAAACGCCCCGGTCGCAAATCCGGTGACCTCGAAAAAGGTATTCTCATGTAACCTCTGTAACCTATGCCTAAACCTACCCTTACTCCTAACCTTAACCTCAGTAAACTGTACCAAAACCTAACCCTATTCCTAAACTTAACCTCAGTGAAACTATGCCAAACCCTAAACTTATTTCTAATGTTATTCATCGGTGAAACAAATACAAGAATGGCCCCAGCATGTGGTCGCTGGTCGGCGCAAAAAAGATAAATGGTGACGAGCGAGTTTTGGGGTGAGCCTTCCGGTTACCCTTCCCTTTATGTGTCCGGTCCTGTACTATTGTTCTAAGCACGGTGTGTGTAGGAAAAGATTAATTTGGAGCGTAATTTGTACCAGAAGGAAATAAAAACTGGTCTGGCAGTGGTTGTAAAAGATCACCTTTGACAGGTATCATATTCCCCTATCAGGCCTCCCAGCCGAGGCTACACTATTAAGTAATATAACAGGTATGAGTCAGTAGTGCCTTTCAAGAAGTGCCTTTCAAAATAACTTTTGTTCTAGAACTGGTTCCATTTCAGATTATTGGAACCGGCGGCTGCCTTTTTTTTTGGTTCCAGTTCCGAACCAACTTTTAGTGGTTCTGAACCAATTGATTTCCAGTGGAAAGAAACACTCTGAACCCGTTCAATATTAGGGCAGGAACAGAAGAACTGAAGCGCCAAGAATAGCAACAGCGATTGAACCGCTCATGCTGTGCATGACGAAGGAACACTAAGTCAGAGCCATACCTGGCCATACCTGGCGTGCACAGCCTCAACCCGAGACGGATGAGCCGATTCACGAGATGAACTGAACTGTAGCGTTCCTCAACGCCAGGAGGCTCATTTATAACTTTGTCACATGACCGTGTGTCATCTGGCAAAAAATGAATTACTTCAACTGATACTAAGACAGTATCTAACGGCGTGTGTGGCTTCCCACAAAATGTGAAACACACGCAAGTTCACAATATGTGAAAAATATCCAGGGATTTACTCCCTTAGGCGTACTATAGCAGCTGCATTGGGCCGATACAATTAATGTGCTGACCACAATGTAAACGTGGCTCTACTTAGTGTATCGTTATCAACGAGTATTCAACAAATCATAGCTGGTTTGCGAGATTAGCTAAACAAACATGACATGACCAAGACATGGCCGTTTGACGAAGTACAACTCAGTGGAACCTGGACTCTCAGGGGCACGCGACCAGGTTGAGAGTGAACTCTCCCAGCGGGCTGGCGGCCAGCGTCTGAAAGAGATGTAAGGTCTGGGCTTCCTGGACCTGCTGCTGGGCCCACGGCAGGATGATCTGTAGAACACAGAGACACAAACGGATCAGTACCTCCGACAGCAGCCCTCGACCCGGTCCTTTAATGTGAACCCGTTTGAGCTACCGTACGGCTTCATGTTGCCATGTGTGTGTGCACTGTGAGGACAATGCTCTATCCTAAATCTATCCATCTTTGAGTAACGACAGCCTCACGGTTAGAAAAGCTGAGAAAGTTAGTAAAATCTGGAAGGGAAAAATGAAAGAGAAACTATCTCCCCTCCCCTCCCTCCTGTAAGGGTGCCCATATGCAAAACATCATAGCAAATCTTTCAGCTATCTTTGCATGAAATGCTACAGTTCTGTTGATTTGATTTAAGAGCAGTTGGACCGGAAACCATCGGTGAGGCGTGCGTGCGCGCGTGAGTGAGTGAGTGAGTGTGTAGTACTGTACCTGAGTGGTTATCAGTTTGCTGGACGGGTCCTCTGTGTGTGTGTGTGTGTGTGTGTGTGTGTGTGTGTGTAGTACCTGAGTGGTTATCAGTTTGCTGGACGGGTCCTCTGTGTCGCTCAACTGTTCGCCGAAACACAGAGTGATGCTGCACTGAGGAAGATCTCCACCATGCAGGCGGAAATGATCCAGCTCTGCAAACCACCAAACAAACACCAACAGCAGCCGTTAACCACTTTATTTTCAACCTGGCCACATTATTATAAATGGGTAAACCATTTCAACAACTTTAAAAAACAGAGGAGAATCTGAAGGTGAAGCTCTGTCTTTTTGTTTTGTTATGTTTGTCCTGGTTTAGGTTCCAGTTAATTTATCTTTTATTTTCAATTTATTCCATTTTCCCTCCTGTAAATATTTGAACAATGCAACTAAATGGGTTAATTCATACTATTAATTAAAAATGTATGTGATACAGTAACACCCTAATGACAATAAAAATAAAAAAAAGTAAAAGAAATATATATATAGAATGAACGCTTTGTGAGCTTGAGGATCTAACAGGTGGTTTAAATTTAAATAATTCTTCACATGCAGCGGTCTGAATGAAGGCGACTCACGCTGGCTGAAGGTGTCCTTGCTGAAGACCAGCGTGGGTTCGGTGCTGTGCTCGCTGCTCTCCAACTTGTGCAGGCCCGGCGCGTCCGTGGTGGGCGGGACCGTCCAGAACACACGGCCCCGGCAGTAGCGCGTGGCGTAGACGCCCAGCGACCCGGTGGTCAGCACCACTCCTTTCTCCATGTAGGCCAGCAGGTCGGTCAGGGCCCGGAACGCAGGGCTGGGGGGGGCAGGAGGGTCCTCCGGGGGGCCCTGGGGGGCAGGGGTCAGGCACGGCTCGGGGAGGGCCACGCGGGGGAACCCGCCGACCAGGTGGGCCGGGGTGGGCGGGGCGGACGAGGAAGGCACGTAGGCGATGCGGACGTCGCTGCCCGGGATGTCCCGCCTCAGGACCGGTTTGCCCAGGTAGTTCACCACCACCTGGTACGAGTCCTGGACTACTGGGGAAGGAAGGGAGAGAGAGAAGGAGAGAGGTAGAGGAGGGAGGGAGGGAGAAGGAGAGAGGTAGAGGAGAGAGGGAGGGAGGGAGAGAGAGAGGTAGAGGAGGGAGGGAGGGGGAGAGAGAAGGAGAGAGGTAGAGGATGGAGGGAGGGAGGGAGGGAGGGAGGGAGGGAGGGAGGGAGGGAGAGAGGGAGGGAGGGAGGGAGGGAGGTAGAGGAGAGAGGTAGAGGAGAGAGGGAGGGGGAGAGAGAGGTAGAGGAGGGAGGAGAGAGAAGGAGAGAGGTAGAGGAGAGAGGGAGGGGGAGAGAGAAGGAGAGAGGTAGAGGAGGGAGGGAGGGAGGGAGGGGGTAAGAGAGAGAGGGAGAGAGGTAGAGGAGGGAGGGAGGGAGGGAGGGGGTAAGAGAGAGAGGGAGAGAGGTAGAGGAGGGAGGGAGGGAGGGAGGGGGTAAGAGAGAGAGGGAGAGAGGTAGAGGAGGGAGGGAGGGAGGGAGGGGGTAAGAGAGAGAGGGAGAGAGGTAGAGGAGGGAGGGAGGGAGGGAGGGGGTAAGAGAGAGAGGGAGAGAGGTAGAGGAGGGAGGAAGGGAGGGGGAGAGAGAAGGAGGGAGGGAGGGGGTATGAGAGAGAGGGAGACAGATGAGAGAGAGTGACATTTATATAGACAAAAATGAATACCGTATACATGACCATATATTTGTCTGTCAAAAGGATAAATCTTGAGCTTATTCTTAATGTGTGAATGTGTGAGCTGAGCAAAGACACAGACAAATATATACATTCATAAAATGTCCAATGTAGAAGACAATTAAAAACAACACAGGTACTGTATAAGCCAGGCACCAGCTACAACTTAAATAATTTATGGTACATTAGGTCCAGCTAGTTATTCAAAGAGAGTGGTGGTGAGAGGGAGGGGAGAGAAGGGGACGGGAGGCGAGCGATAGAAGAGAAAATGTTATGAGAGAGTGTGGGAGGGATAGAGATATGAGAGAGCGGGATCGAGGCCAGGGGCGAGATAAAAGTGTGAGAGCACTTGGCAACGTGAAAGTCAACATGACCCATGACGTGTAATAATAAATAAATGATTAATTAATCCAACTGCAGAGAGATCCCATGATGTCGTTGTCAAGAAGGCAGTGTTGAGAGGTGTGTGTACAGTATATGACGTTGCTATGCAGCAGCTATCAGAATTGGTGGCTATCATAAATATTTTTATTATAGTTAAATATATATAAATATATTTAAATATAGTTATTACCTCCTGTGCAGGGTGGGGCTGTCTCGAGCCGCATGTCGAACAGGATCTCGTCATCTGCCACTGCAGAGAGAGAGAGAGAGAGAGAGAGAGAGAGAGAGAGAGAGAGAGAGAGAGAGAGAGAGAGAGAGTCACGTACAGAAAACAAGTATGGCTTTCACTTAAGTAAAAGTATCAGGCGTCAGGTGTAAAAGGAGCAACTTGGACACTCGGGCATGAAGGAAGCATGAGTTCAAGTCCGTTGCTCTCCCCTTGTCCCCCATATATGGGGACTAGGTTGGTGGAGGGTGTGTAGAGCCCAGGATCACATTAGATGATCGACACAGGGGTGAAAAATGGGTTACAAAATCGTGGGATAAAAATTATATATATCCCATTTTGGGCGGGAAGCCGGGAACCCCTTTCCTTTTGGTGTTTTAAACATTATGTTATAATTTAGCTATTGAAAAATAGCAGATCTACAAGCTCATAGCTTGTAGATCTGCTATTTTTGAAAAACCATTAAAATGTGCCTCAAATCTTTCCGAAAATTGTCATGATTTAGAAAACGTTTTTATTTTATTTTGACGTCAGGCTTGCATGGGTTAAATATTTTAAAAAATAAGTTTTCAAATAAAGATATTTAGAAAATAGCAGGTATGATTGAACGTACATCCGTCTGCCTTCAGGGTGATGGTCTGAGCTGCTTCCTGTGTCTCTGCTACTCCCTCTCCTCCCAACAGGATGTCCTCAATGCACTACAATCAAACCAGCAACAGTTATTTATTGCACTTTACTGTGATTGTGATACTATAAACTGTGAATACTCTAGCACTTTTTTAAATATTATATACCTTCTCTTATTGCAATTTGCACTTCTCTTGTGATACTCTTGTACTTTGCTGCTACTATGTATTGTCTTGTGTGTATTGTCTGTCTGTTTTAAAAAGCGTTGATGTACTAATGCACTTTTGCCCAAGACAAATTTCCCCTCGTGGGACAATAAAATATATCTCATCTCATCTCAACACGTCACTGAGACACCCAATTTAGGAATCCTTTGCGCTTTTAAAATACTTTTTATAAATTGCATTTCTTATAGGTTCTTGTCTTATACAAGTAGAATTATTATTATTATTACTAGTATTATTATTAATTAAATACAAAACCGTATGAATCTACACCACCGTCCCTTTGCCTTGAATGTGAAGTCCTGTACCAAAGTGTCATCCCCACAGTGTGTGTGTGTGTGTGTGTGTGTGTGTGTGTGTGTGTGTGTGTGCACGTGTGCACAAAAGGGAGGAGGTCATGATTGTACTAGGATAAGGGTAAAGCAAAATAGAGGAATTGCTTACTTGTCAGAACTTGTGCAGCCTGTGTGACCGATTCATGTGATACTGTACTCTACACACACACACACACACACACACACACACACACACACACACACACACACACACAGTGTGGGGATGACTCACCAGCTGAGGGGTGACCACTTCCTCCTTGATGTGTTTGGCCTTGACGGGTTCTTGACCTCCTGACTCGCTGAGCTTCCTCTTCTGGGTCTGTTTGGCTGCCTTCACACTCTTCTTCTGAGGCCCGGCCACCACTCCTGACCCAACAGAACCAGTTTGTTAACACCTTGAGGCCCCGCCACCACTCCTGACCCAATAGAACCAGTTTGTTACTTTCGTTGTTGTTGTTTTCTGTTTCTTTTGTCTTTTTCCGCCCACTCTTTATTTTTTTGTCCTCCTGAAATGTACCACCTGAAGTGTTATTGCCTTGTCTGTCCCTGTTTGAGTGTGGACTCGATGTCTTATATAGAAAAAGGACTATACTATACAGAGACATTGGAGATGGTGCCACATGGAGGGGGGATGAGGGAGGGAAGAGGGGTGGGGGGAAAAAAAAGAAGAAAATCTTGGGAACTGCTCGTGTCGTTTGTAGAAATGCTATATGTACTATACTGCACTTTCCAAATAAAACAAATATTATAAAAAAACCAGTTTGTTAATGAGTAGAAAACGAGCAATATATTTATTTTGGTGATGGATGTACCTGCTTTTAGCCGGTACTCTGATAAAGCACACTGCATCTCCTTCTCCCCTACCAATAGGGAACTAACAGAACTGAGTTCCCTGACTGAACTTCATGAGCATGTTAAAAGAGAGCGAGTATTTTTCTGCAAGTTTTCCTTTGTGCAGAGATCGAGTATTTTCCCTGCGAGTTTTCCTTCATGTTTTTGAGACCAGCACACCTGCCTGCAGTCAACCCTGAACAAACAAAGGACACCGTTTACCCTGTACTGTACTGGCTCAAGAACCAAGCAATACAAATACGTACAGTAAAAGCTGTGACATTTTTAGTTGCAGGATAATAAAAGCTAGCAGCAGATTAGATCACCTGTGCAGAGTGTTACTGTTCACACACACCAGCTGACAACAGACTTTGGTTGTCAGGTGCTTCTCTGTCTCGCTGAAAAGTTTGCCCTGCAGGCCATAACTGCTTTATTATATATATTTTTATATTCAAATGTTCATGTTCATGTTCACATGTTCATATTCACATCAAACAGGTTAGACAAGCCTAGACAAGTTTTCATGTAGCCTACATTTTGCAACACTAATCAGTTTAAGTGTTGAGGCCTCCCGTTTGGGTGTGTGTGCATCAGCGGAATTCAAAACGAGAGACACCCATGGGTGCATTGTTTTTTTATTTCCATGGTTTCCTGCCATATGCGATGGTGTGCATGCAACGGGTTATGCCCGCTCTTTCATCAGGATGTGGTTTACATATTGTTTGTGCAGATCTCTCTCACTGTCTTTGTTATAATCTCATCATTGATTGCTTTGGTCGAAGGGCCTCTTCCTCATTTCAAACTGCAATTCACTCTTTGCACATAATTTGTACTGTTTTTCTTTACTGTTTATGAAAAGCATTCTGCAACTTTGTGGTCTATAAATAAATATACACAATGTCTGTCATTTTAGACTTAACATCTTAACAGATTATTATTATATCTTTGGAAAGATCTTCAATATCTACTCGTAAAATTATTTTATATAGTTACACCTCTTGTGGTGTGGGTTTGACTCCCATATCTTTAAAAGCCCTTTTAAGTCTTTTGATACCGTATTTGTACATTAAAGCACATTGAATTGTGCCTGTGTATGAAATGTGCTCTCCAATTAAACTCTCCCTGCTTAGCTTTTCTCATTTAGTGGCGACTGTAAGAGGTGCCATATTTATATACTTTAATACTAATACTGTACGGACACATAAGGCGCCATTAAGTCATAATACTTGTGTCCTACTACTCCCAAAAAAGAGCTAAAAGCCTATATGGAGCAACATGCATGCGTATACACCTTGTAAAGGCCTATTCTGGGTTTTCGGTGGTGAGGTGACCACCGCTCCGGTGGTCACCTCACCACTGGAGCTGAAATAACGTTGAGCGGTGGTGAGGTGACCACCGCTCCGGTGGTGAGCTGACCACCGCTCCGGTGGTGAGGTGACCACAGCTCCGGTGGTGAGGTGACCAATGCTCCGGTGGTGAGGTGACCACCGCTCCGGTGGTGAGCTGACCACCGCTCCGGTGGTGAGGTGACCACAGCTCCGGTGGTGAGGTGACCAATGCTCCGGTGGTGAGGTGACCACCACTCCGGTGGTGAGCTGACCACCGCTCCGGTGGTGAGGTGACCACCGCTCCGGTGGTGAGCTGACCACCGCTCCGGTGGCGAGGTGACCACCGCTCCGGTGGTGAGCTGACCACCGGAGCTGAAATAACGTTGAGCGGTGGTGAGTAAAAACAGAGAGAAGGGCTGGAAGCGGTGGCGGTGGTTTGATCAAACCACCGCGGCTCAGTGACGTCATGTTGTAGTTCGGCGGTCACCTCACCACCGACAAAATCCAGACTATGAATGAGCCGTAAAGGTTCAGAATCTCACCTTGTTCACTGAGGGGAACCAGGCGGTACACCTTGTAGGGCTCAGAGATGTCCAGCTGTGACCGACCAGCGACCTCGCTGAACTCCGTGCTCTTGTTGAGGGCACAACGCATGCGGGTCTTCCAGTGAGCTGCCGTGTCAGACGCAGAGCCTCTCTTGGGATTGCCCTTGAACTCTGCCCACGCCTGGAGGAGGGATGGAGTGAAGGTTACATCATGTAACGTGTACAAGCAGTAAACTGTACTCTGCCCACGCCTGGAGGAGGGATGGAGTGAAGGTTACATCATGTAACGTGTACAAGCAGTCAACTGTACTCTGCCCATGCCTGGAGGAGGGATGGAGTGAAGGTTACATCATGTAACGTGTACAAGCAGTAAACTGTACATGTGTCTCTCTCTTTTTTCCCCTGTCTCTCTGTAACCCTGATATCATTATGGCTGCTGTTATACTGCGGTACAAAGTGCTCCTTGTTTTGCCCTCATTAAAAGGTAAGGCAAGTGATTTTCTGTGGTTAAAATAAGTGTAAAAAAAGAGAAAGAAATCACACCTGTGTGACTTATCATCATACGTCACTCATCATACATCATCTCATTCTGTCCAATCACAATTTGCATCCTCACTTTTGTATTCAATGTTTGTGTTTACAATTTTTTGTCTTCAATGTTTGTATTTACACAGACCCTCAAAGCTGGACATAGGAGGGGCTAGCGACCTCATTACTCAGTGTTTGTTCAGCAACATGTCTCCAATGTCTCCATGTCTCTCCAGCATTTTATTAAACCAATCAGGATAGAGAACCAGTACCAGTCAGGATACAGATTAAACAAGTATTTCCAACAAGAAATGAGCAGACAAAATTGGAACTGGAACACTATAAAAAAGACTAAGCTGATAAATTGCTACTCTCTCCTGATTGGGTGACATTTTGACACCTACCTGAAAATGTATTTTCTGTTTATTAAAGAGCTGGAGAGACAGGGAGACCCTGTTACTGAACAAACACTATAGCAAACTTAAACTATCAGAATATAGTGACTTAAACTTTTAACAAAAACATCATTTTTAAACCAAAAATAAGAGGGAGACGTTGGTCACTCCTCAGATTAACAGTGATATTATTAATCTTCCCATCAAGTGTGGTGAGAGGCAAGCACAGTGCATGCACACAGACAAGACACAAGCACAGTGCACGCACACAGACAAGACACAAGCACAGTGCATGCACACAGACAAGACACAAGCACAGTGCATGCACACGGACAAGACACAAGCACAGTGCATGTACACAGACAAGACACAAGCACAGTGCATGCACACAGACAAGAGACAAGCACAGTGCATGCACACAGACAACACACAGGTTTCTCTCTGTCTCTCTACCGACCTTGAAGAAGGCTGCGTCTTCGTGGCTGCGGAAGTCCTGCTTGCCAGCGTGCTTCCACGGGATGCGGAACATGGTTTTGGCATCATCGTCCCATATCACGCCTGCATAATTCTCACTGTTGACCTGGAGTCATAAAACATCACCACTGAGTCACCACCATCAACAACAAGAACATTATACTAAAGACAGACATACAAACACAATCAATTGTACAATTTAACACACCTCTTCAACCATTGGAATACATTTTTGTATTTTATTAGAATTATACATTTGTAGGCTACACTGTTCTTTTCAGTATCGGCAGGATGGTAGCAGTGGTTGGACCACCTGCTGCAGCACACAGAACTCACCTGTTCTACGATCCAGGTGCACAGTTTACGTGTGGAGCGGATCTTAGATGGCATGGCTGTAAAAAAAGAAAAGAAAAACTGTAACAAAACATCCATCATCAGCATCAGAGTTTTACAGTCAACTAAAAGGTTTATATCATTTATATTTTATTTCTTTCTCCAAGCAATGCTAATGGATCTTTGACCATCACTGAGGAGTTTGAAACGTTGCAGCCAACAGTTAATGGACAAGAACTAATTTAATCGCCCATCACCATCAGCACGTTTGCTGAACTGAAGTCTAGGCTACATATTGGAAATTATAACAAATAATTAGAAAGAAGAAAAAACGGGCAGGTACTGGGTACCGGTACAGTAACAACACTTTTGTTCTCCTTTGTATTTATTTGTTCGGTTTGTTATGATTTGTCACGATCCGAGTTGGCTTTGTTTGAGGCTTAAACAGATCTTTAAATAAATATTTCCTGGGCCGGTCCTGAAAGGGGGCGGGACTGCGACGCTGAACAACATTGCTGCTTACAGATAGTCAGGTGCTTATGTTGACAAATTATAGTGAGCGAACAGCTGAGCAGACATATTAACATCATAGTCCCCCCAGGAAATCCTCCAGAATGATGAAACTCATTTTATTTACGAGAGGGAAGATTAGATTAGACTCTCAAGATTATTTTATCCAAAATGTCAGAATCGATAAAATACATGATAGAAGAGTCTAAACTTTAGACTCTTCTATGCTCAGTCTAAACCTTAGGCTAAAGGGAACACATTTCACGGCCAACCCTGAACTTAACAAAAAAAAGTTATATAGACTGGCCAATTAATAACTACATTATTAACAGCTCGTGGAGGCTGTCATACGTCATAAATTACGCACAGTGCGGACTAGCCCCAATATGTTCCCTCAAGTCCCTACGCTCATTCTGTAGCTCGGAGCTACAGAATGAGCGTAGGGAAAGAGGGAACATGTTGGGGCTAAGACAAGTGCGCACCGCACCAGCTACGACCCTGAAAGACTTTGGTTTTGGGATGCTGCCTTCTGACACTGACTGACTGACTGCAGGCTGGTGATCACACCATACAAATATACACATTAAATATAGGACTATATACAATAGTAGAATACTTCACACTCCTGTTTTGGAGTGTGTAATTAATGCTTCCCTCATTTGCGCAAATGTCTTGCTTTGTTGTTTGTGGACTGTTTTGGACTGCCTGCAAAAATCAGTTTACATTGTATTGATTATTTTTTTCTACTTCAAATGCCCGCTTAAGTTTGAATGATTTGATGTTTGTTTATATTGCACTGTTTGCTCTCTTGCTTTCCTTTAACCTGCACAGCACTTTGGTCGACCTGGTCATGATAAATGTGCTAGTTAATTATATAAATAAAGTTGAGTTGAGTAATCATATCAATCATACAGTAATGCCTTTCAGCTTTTGCCCGCTCGCGCGCGCGCGCGCGCGCACACACACACACACACACACACACACGTACACAACCTCTGGTAGGCGTTGTTGTTTTTATGTTTCAGTGAATTATGGGTATCAAAACAAATATAGGCCTACTACAAAAACAACAAAAGTTCAACAGCTATTATTTCCCCCCTCCCCGATCGTTTGTATCCATATGCTGCATCTGGGGGAAAACTACAGCTAAATATTCACGAACCTTTCATTATTTAATGATAAACAAACAAGAATATGAGCAACTTTATAAATGCACCGAAAGACAAAAATAAAAACAGTTGAACCAAACTTGACTTTAAAATCCAGTTATAATTCAGAGCCGTATCGGCTGTTTCAAATTGCAAATCAAACACGGGTGTTTTTGTAGCTTTTAAAATGAAGGAAGAAGCGTTAGGTTTCGTTTACCTTCTCTCAGTCAGTTGCAGTTTCCTCGGAGCAGACGCACTGTAGACCGTGGAGCTCTCCTCTCAGTCCGTCCACTGAACTGAACTGAGCTCAGATCACTGCTGTGAGCAGACGCTCCTTTTCCAGGAAAGCACGTGACTTTGGAGAACCGAGTCGTGTTTTGAACGCCAGGGAGCGACATTGTAAAAACTGAAGTGTAAAATCTTTGATTGATTGAAATATTTATTAACAGTTTGTAGAATGACAGTACATTTTAAGCACAAACTCAATACAGAGACTGTTAACTGTGAGTGGACGACCCAATTAAGCATTACACTTGTTTACAACAGGGTCCACATTGTTCAATTCATCATCAATTGTTCTCATTCCAATCCTTAGATTATAGTTCCAATCCCAGGACAATCCCTGGTATTTAAGGTTTCATTATGTCTCAATCTGAGTGATGAATGCGTGGGTGTATTTATGGCTGGCACTCAAAGTGTGTGTGTGGGTGTATTTATGGCTGCCACTCAAAGTGTGTGTGTGTGTGTGTGTGTGTGTGTGTGTGTGTGTGTGTGTGTGCGCCAACTGCCAATTTTAAAGTAAAGAAGCGGTGCCTACCTTGATGAGTTAAATTGATTAAAGGACAACTTTTTATTTTCTTTCAACCAAGGTTCATGTTTTAGGTTGTTATTAGAGAAAGTATTGATTGTTTGAGTATGATTGTTAATCTTTTTTAATTTGCTGCTGCTTTCTTTCGTTTTAGCGATTTTAGCTATTTCTCGAACATGGGGCTAAATATGATTTTTTTTTTACACTATTTTATAGCGATTTCAAAAAAATTATTATTTACTATAGTCCTACTAGACCCCAGAAAATTACACCTGGCCACAAAAGATCACAGGATCTACTGAATGTGAAGGGGGTGACAAACTGTTGAGCCATACAACAGTATTCACCCCCCTATAAGTACAATGTGTGGCTCTGAGAGGTAGCTGTTGTGTACCGGGTAACCGGGGTAACAGGAGATTTACGGTTGAAATGAACTGAGAGGCTCACAGTCCAGCAAGGTTTTAGGAATACATTTATTAAAATAAAAATACACGTTTTAGAGAAAAGGGGAATGGGATGGACAGAATGGAATACCAATCAAATCTTTACTTTTGAGTAAATACATTGAGTAAGTACAATTTGGTATCAAATTGTACTTAAAAGTACCAAAGTAGAAAGTACTCATTGTGCCGTATTTCAAGTTTTCAAATATATAGATTGTTTTGGAAAATTGCAGATCTACAAGTTCATAATGCATTGCATAACGACGCATTGTGAGCTTGTAGATGGGCTATATTCAAATGGCTGAAATGTATAGGGTTTAACTGGTTAATGTACGTTTTGTAATAATTATAAAAATAATAAAACATAACTAGTAACTATAAAGTTAAGAGATGTAATGGAGCAGAAGTAAAACTATTGAAAATTGGAAAATACTCAAGTACAAATGCCTCAAAAGTACAGTCCACCACTGCTTGTTGGAGAGCCTCTTCTGGTTCCTGGCCTCGTCCCTGGAACCAGCACGGTATCAGGAGAGCCTCTTCTGGGTCCTGGACTCCTACCTCGTCCCTGGAACCAGCACGGTATCAGGAGAGCCTCTTCTGGGTCCTGGACTCCTACCTCGTCCCTGGAACCAGCACGGTATCCGGGGATATTCTTCTAAACGTTCTCCGCTCTTGCTTTCTGCCGTCTAGTTGCCTGGAAAGCACCAAACTTTGATATAAGGTCAAATGTGTCCCAACAGTCTGATTAGCTCATTTTTTTGTTCCAGTTTAGTATTGAATAATGTTGCATACTGTACAGTACAGTACAGTACAGTACAGCATACCTTGCAGAGATGATACTGGTACTGGACGATGAACTGTATCACCAGAACCGACACTATGACGGTAAGTCTAATGATGAACGCAGTCCGATGAGAGGCTTTGAGGACGTCAGCTGGACGAGGACAATTAAAAGTGGTGGAAAAAGTTTTTACTTAAGTAAAAGTATCAATACTTCAATATAGAACTACGCCGTTGCAAATAATAGTCCTGAATTCAAAAGTACATAAGTGTTGTAAGTGTTGACGTCAAAAATGTACTCAGTAAAGTAGCAAATCTCCCATTTCAAGTTTTCAAATTCATAAAAATCTTTTGAAAGTAGCAGATTGCATTCGTAAAGAGCTGGAGAGACAGGTAAACCCCCTGTTACTGAACACACTATAGCAATAATTAGGCCTGCTAATATCTATTATTAATTTTAAATAATTTATTATATATTAAGGCCTGCTTACTATCACTATAGAGCTTATACATTTGAACAAAACCCAAACAGGAAAACAACTTGCCTTTCATCTCATCCGTGCTGCCTGTGATGGTGAGAGAGAGGAGCTCGCTTCCGGAGGAGAAGTTCTGAGAAAAAACATAGAGGTGATAAAAACAGCTGTAGTTCCCTTGGTGGGTGTGATCTGCCGCAGGAAACCGGAAGTCGGCAGCGTGATTGACAGCTGGTTGTGTGCGGTTGTGCGCTGTGTTGGATCCAGAGAAGGCGAGGTGGAATGAGCCTCCTGGGTACTGTGGCCGGATGGAGCAGCTGATGGTGAAGTTGGAACCCACAGACACCTCCTCCTCCTGGCCCTCAGAAACCCCCTTCATGGAGGGAGTTATGGCGACGTTTGGTTTAAACAGCAGATCTGTAACAGAGACAGAGGTGAGTAGCAGTTAGCTTGATCACAGACAGTATTTCTCGATGAAACCGTTACCATATTGTCTGAAATATTTCATGCACATTCATTAAATTGATAGAAAAAAAGAACAAATAGTGAATCCTCTGACAGACGGACACAGAGTAAGACACACTGACACAGATGGGTGGATAGATAGAAAACTAAAATAAGACACTATTAGTGTCATTGTTGAATTCATTGTTACCTGAACAGATCACCTCCAGTTTCCTCCAGGATCTGTCAGACGACATTATTCTTATTCCACACTCCCTCAGTGAAGCCTCAGAGCCAACGCAGGGAGATGTAATATCCCATACCCTTACTTTATCTATCCAACTGAAACTGTATCTAGTTTCCGTTGAAACAGCAGAGCCACAGTTAAGCTGTCGGCACACTACAGCTAATGAGTTCTGGTTCCACTCAGACCCTGGATCCACTGGTCTCCACTCTCCCTCATGTTTCATCTCCAGTGTCCCCGTACAGCGACTGAACCCTCCCACCAACCTGACATCCTCAGAATCTGTACAGGGACAGTGTCATTGTTAGGCATGTTTCTGAACCGTCAACAGCAGCACACCAGTGAGATGCACAGTAGACAGACATTGTGCCATCCTATGAGCATCAGTGGCAACTAATGATGTGATGGTAAGGTTGTAAATGGGTGAAGTAAACTAAGTCTTCAATGTGTTTTGACCGAAAATAGTAGGCCTAGCCGGGTGACCCTATATTGAGACCTCAAAAACACGTTTGAAACTTTCTGAATCTCTGAATTATAAACTTCACGTCACACACAGTCTTGTGTGAAAACATAGAAACATGCAGTAAAACATCCAGCGATCACATTATGCATTTAAATGGCATGTTGTCATTACATCCGACTAGTATTTTCACATATATTATAGACTTTCTTCACCCAACAACAACCAAGTGTCATTAAAATATAATCCTACTGTACCTGAAGAACTGCAGACCAAAGTGAGAATTACAATGACTATTTTATCCATATCGGTCTGTCTGTAGCTTCCAGTTCCTCTGGTGGGTGAGGGTGCTATGATCTAGATTATTTTGTGAAGTTTCTTGTCTAATTTCTTTTTTCATTTGTGTCACGACACACGTACATGTGGTTTCTCTGTGGATGGCAAGAGTGGCAGCGAGGTGCAAGATGAGGAGAAAAGGCAAGAGGCCTACATATGTAGCCACGTGACAGTCTGAGTTCTGACTAGCTGACCGCAAGGGTGAGTTATAGGAAATGTACAAACGTCTCCCTAGTCCCTACATAAGTCAAAGATGCCGATACGTCAACTCTACAATGGAAAGAAACTGCAATGAATTTCTCTCGCCCATAGCACTTTATGTAGACTTAGTATTTTAGACAGACTTATAGCTTGTTACGTATAGACAGCACTAGAATTGCATTTTATGTAGTCATTGTATATTGTATATTGTATAATGTATGATATAGTATGTATAGTTGACATAGATACTCCACTGTTACGTTCTTAGTTTATACATGATTCATGATAACTACTTTTTATATTATGTGATGTATGCCATGCTTTTGTTTTTTGCTTAATGTAAGTCGCTCTGGATCAAGAGCGTCTGCTAAATGCCTAAATTGTAAATTGTGTAATGGGGTCATAGGGAAGTGGGTATATTCTAAGTCTAACGTTCCAAAACAAATATGCCTATATACAGACGTATGATAGCATATGTGTAGCATCACTGCAGGTGCGTATTCATAAATTCAAGGTTCAAGTGTGAGTGAGTGTATAGTCCTATTAGCCTACAACGTATATACTCTAGATGCCATAGTGTATGCACACACATCACAATCCTCACTGAGCTAAAAAAAAAAAAGGTGTGATTTTGTGTTGAAAATCCAACCGGTTCGTTAACCAGACAGCTAGTTAATCAACCAGTCAGCTAGTTAGTTAGCAAGCCAGCTAGCTCTGGTCCATATATAATAGAACTCCTTCTAAATCTAAATAACGCTATGGACCAGAGCTACCAGCCATTCAACCAAACAACCAACCAGCTCCTGTTACCGGGGTAGCAAGGAGATTTTTCTGGTTGAAATGAACTGGGAGACTCAGACAGTCCAGCAAGGTTTTAGGAATACATTTATTATGACAAGTGGATATGTTGTAGAGAAATGGGGAATGGGATGGACAGAATGGAAAAGGGGAGATGGGTTTACAGGATAAAAAGGATTCTTTGTCTCCAGCACGGTATCAGGGGACAGTCTTCTGGGTCCTGGACTCCTACCTCGTCCCTGGAACCAGCACGGTATCAGGGGACAGTCTTCTGGGTCCTGGCCTTTTCCCTGGAACCAGCACGGTATCAGGGGACAGTCTTCTGGGTCCTGGACTCCTACCTCGTCCCTGGAACCAGCACGGTATCAGGGGACAGTCTTCTGGGCCCTGGACTCCTACCTCGTCCCTGGAACCAGCACGGTATCAGGGGACAGTCTTCTGGGTCCTGGACTCCTACCTCGTCCCTGGAACCAGCACGGTATCAGGGGACAGTCTTCTGGGTCCTGGACTCCTACCTCGTCCCTGGAACCAGCACGGTATCAGGGGACAGTCTTCTGGGTCCTGGACTCCTACCTCGTCCCTGGAACCAGCACGGTATCAGGGGACAGTCTTCTGGGTCCTGGACTCCTACCTCGTCCCTGGAACCAGCACGGTATCAGGGGACAGTCTTCTGGGTCCTGGACTCCTACCTCGTCCCTGGAACCAGCACGGTATCAGGAGAGCCTCTTCTGGGTCCTGGACTCCTACCTCGTCCCTGGAACCAGCACGGTATCCGGGGATATTCTTCTAAACGTTCTCCGCTCTTGCTTTCTGCCGTCTAGTTGCCTGGAAAGCACCAAACTTTGATATAAGGTCAAATGTGTCCCAACAGTCTGATTAGCTCATTTTTTTGTTCCAGTTTAGTATTGAATAATGTTGCATACTGTACAGTACAGTACAGTACAGTACAGCATACCTTGCAGAGATGATACTGGTACTGGACGATGAACTGTATCACCAGAACCGACACTATGACGGTAAGTCTAATGATGAACGCAGTCCGATGAGAGGCTTTGAGGACGTCAGCTGGACGAGGACAATTAAAAGTGGTGGAAAAAGTTTTTACTTAAGTAAAAGTATCAATACTTCAATATAGAACTACGCCGTTGCAAATAATAGTCCTGAATTCAAAAGTACATAAGTGTTGTAAGTGTTGACGTCAAAAATGTACTCAGTAAAGTAGCAAATCTCCCATTTCAAGTTTTCAAATTCATAAAAATCTTTTGAAAGTAGCAGATTGCATTCGTAAAGAGCTGGAGAGACAGGTAAACCCCCTGTTACTGAACACACTATAGCAATAATTAGGCCTGCTAATATCTATTATTAATTTTAAATAATTTATTATATATTAAGGCCTGCTTACTATCACTATAGAGCTTATACATTTGAACAAAACCCAAACAGGAAAACAACTTGCCTTTCATCTCATCCGTGCTGCCTGTGATGGTGAGAGAGAGGAGCTCGCTTCCGGAGGAGAAGTTCTGAGAAAAAACATAGAGGTGATAAAAACAGCTGTAGTTCCCTTGGTGGGTGTGATCTGCCGCAGGAAACCGGAAGTCGGCAGCGTGATTGACAGCTGGTTGTGTGCGGTTGTGCGCTGTGTTGGATCCAGAGAAGGCGAGGTGGAATGAGCCTCCTGGGTACTGTGGCCGGATGGAGCAGCTGATGGTGAAGTTGGAACCCACAGACACCTCCTCCTCCTGGCCCTCAGAAACCCCCTTCATGGAGGGAGTTATGGCGACGTTTGGTTTAAACAGCAGATCTGTAACAGAGACAGAGGTGAGTAGCAGTTAGCTTGATCACAGACAGTATTTCTCGATGAAACCGTTACCATATTGTCTGAAATATTTCATGCACATTCATTAAATTGATAGAAAAAAAGAACAAATAGTGAATCCTCTGACAGACGGACACAGAGTAAGACACACTGACACAGATGGGTGGATAGATAGAAAACTAAAATAAGACACTATTAGTGTCATTGTTGAATTCATTGTTACCTGAACAGATCACCTCCAGTTTCCTCCAGGATCTGTCAGACGACATTATTCTTATTCCACACCCGCTCAGTGAAGTCTCAGAGCCAACGCAGGGAGATGTAATATCCCATACGCTTACTTTATCTATCCAACTGAAACTGTATCTAGTTTCCGTTGAAACAGCAGAGCCACAGTTAAGCTGTCGGCACACTACAGCTAATGAGTTCTGGTTCCACTCAGACCCTGGATCCACTGGTCTCCACTCTCCCTCATGTTTCATCTCCAGTGTCCCCGTACAGCGACTGAACCCTCCCACCAACCTGACATCCTCAGAATCTGTACAGGGACAGTGTCATTGTTAGGCATGTTTCTGAACCGTCAACAGCAGCACACCAGTGAGATGCACAGTAGACAGACATTGTGCCATCCTATGAGCATCAGTGGCAACTAATGATGTGATGGTAAGGTTGTAAATGGGTGAAGTAAACTAAGTCTTCAATGTGTTTTGACCGAAAATAGTAGGCCTAGCCGGGTGACCCTATATTGAGACCTCAAAAACACGTTTGAAACTTTCTGAATCTCTGAATTATAAACTTCACGTCACACACAGTCTTGTGTGAAAACATAGAAACATGCAGTAAAACATCCAGCGATCACATTATGCATTTAAATGGCATGTTGTCATTACATCCGACTAGTATTTTCACATATATTATAGACTTTCTTCACCCAACAACAACCAAGTGTCATTAAAATATAATCCTACTGTACCTGAAGAACTGCAGACCAAAGTGAGAATTACAATGACTATTTTATCCATATCGGTCTGTCTGTAGCTTCCAGTTCCTCTGGTGGGTGAGGGTGCTATGATCTAGATTATTTTGTGAAGTTTCTTGTCTAATTTCTTTTTTCATTTGTGTCACGACACACGTACATGTGGTTTCTCTGTGGATGGCAAGAGTGGCAGCGAGGTGCAAGATGAGGAGAAAAGGCAAGAGGCCTACATATGTAGCCACGTGACAGTCTGAGTTCTGACTAGCTGACCGCAAGGGTGAGTTAGAGGAAATGTACAAACGTCTCCCTAGTCCCTACATAAGTCAAAGATGCCGATACGTCAACTCTACAATGGAAAGAAACTGCAATGAATTTCTCTCGCCCATAGCACTTTATGTAGACTTAGTATTTTAGACAGACTTATAGCTTGTTACGTATAGACAGCACTAGAATTGCATTTTATGTAGTCATTGTATATTGTATATTGTATAATGTATGATATAGTATGTATAGTTGACATAGATACTCCACTGTTACGTTCTTAGTTTATACATGATTCATGATAACTACTTTTTATATTATGTGATGTATGCCATGCTTTTGTTTTTTGCTTAATGTAAGTCGCTCTGGATCAAGAGCGTCTGCTAAATGCCTAAATTGTAAATTGTGTAATGGGGTCATAGGGAAGTGGGTATATTCTAAGTCTAACGTTCCAAAACAAATATGCCTATATACAGACGTATGATAGCATATGTGTAGCATCACTGCAGGTGCGTATTCATAAATTCAAGGTTCAAGTGTGAGTGAGTGTATAGTCCTATTAGCCTACAACGTATATACTCTAGATGCCATAGTGTATGCACACACATCACAATCCTCACTGAGCTAAAAAAAAAAAAGGTGTGATTTTGTGTTGAAAATCCAACCGGTTCGTTAACCAGACAGCTAGTTAATCAACCAGTCAGCTAGTTAGTTAGCAAGCCAGCTAGCTCTGGTCCATATATAATAGAACTCCTTCTAAATCTAAATAACGCTATGGACCAGAGCTACCAGCCATTCAACCAAACAACCAACCAGCTCCTGTTACCGGGGTAGCAAGGAGATTTTTCTGGTTGAAATGAACTGGGAGACTCAGACAGTCCAGCAAGGTTTTAGGAATACATTTATTATGACAAGTGGATATGTTGTAGAGAAATGGGGAATGGGATGGACAGAATGGAAAAGGGGAGATGGGTTTACAGGATAAAAAGGATTCTTTGTCTCCAGCACGGTATCAGGGGACAGTCTTCTGGGTCCTGGACTCCTACCTCGTCCCTGGAACCAGCACGGTATCAGGGGACAGTCTTCTGGGTCCTGGCCTTTTCCCTGGAACCAGCACGGTATCAGGGGACAGTCTTCTGGGTCCTGGACTCCTACCTCGTCCCTGGAACCAGCACGGTATCAGGGGACAGTCTTCTGGGCCCTGGACTCCTACCTCGTCCCTGGAACCAGCACGGTATCAGGGGACAGTCTTCTGGGTCCTGGACTCCTACCTCTTCCCTGGAACCAGCACGGTATCAGGGGACAGTCTTCTGGGTCCTGGACTCCTACCTCGTCCCTGGAACCAGCACGGTATCAGGGGACAGTCTTCTGGGTCCTGGACTCCTACCTCGTCCCTGGAACCAGCACGGTATCAGGGGACAGTCTTCTGGGTCCTGGACTCCTACCTCGTCCCTGGAACCAGCACGGTATCCGGGGATATTCTTCTAAACGTTCTCCGCTCTTGCTTTCTGCCGTCTAGTTGCCTGAAAAGCACCAAACTTTGATATAAGGTCAAATGTGTCCCAACAGTCTGATTAGCTCATTTTTTTGTTCCAGTTTAGTATTGAATAATTTTGCATACAGTACAGTACAGTACAGTACAGCATACCTTGCAGAGATGATACTGGTACTGGACGATGAACTGTATCACCAGAACCGACAGTATGACGGTAAGTCTAATGATGAACGCAGTCCGATGAGAGGCGTTGAGGACGTCAGCTGGAATAGGAGGACAATTAGAAACATCAGCGGTGGAAAAAGTACTCAAAGTTTTTCCTTAAAGATGGAGTGCCACTATTTATTTCCACCCTAAAACATGATCATCAGGTATTATTACAATATAAGGGGGAAGAACTTTTTCCAAATAGTGTACAGTATTTGTTAAAATCATGCTTTTATGTGGACACGCCCCCCTGTTCATTAAGCATGCCTGGTTTGCCTGGTGGGTGGTGATGGGTGGTGATCCACCTGAACTGAAGCCGCACCCACAGCTGTATGTTGTATGATAAAGGGGGAGGGGTTAATAGTGTGATGTCACTATATTACTGTTTACTTCATTGGCCCGTTTGACTGTCAAGGGTTCATCCTCCAGGAAGAAACCCCAAATACAAAGTTAATACACCATTGCACATAAAAACAACTCCAGGGTGTCTAATGAAGTACTGTCACCTCATAGACACATGAAAAGCTGGAAAAATACAAAAATGTAGGTAAAAGAATCTGAAGGAGCCATTCTGCCTGTGTGTGCCTTTAACCCGTTCACCATGGGGGGTGTGTGTCACAATGATTGACACACGGTGACACCATCTCAATTTATTTGCATAAAGAAAACTGCTGTAATAAATCCTGGTCACTAAACTGCCTCCCCCTGGCCAGCCGGGGCGCCTGATGGAGGGGAAAGGAACTGGTTGGAATAACGTGTTCCTTCCACACGCTACGTCCAACCAGGGAAACTCCCCCCTGTCAGGTGTAAAGGAGCAACTTGGACACTCAGGCATGAAGGAAGCATGAGTTCAAGTCCGTTGCTCTCCCCTTGTCCCCCATATATGGGGACTAGGTTGGTGGAGGGTGTGTACTGTGTAGAGCCCAGGATCACATTAGATGATTGACACAGGGGTGAAAAATGGGTTACAAAATCGTGGGATAAAAAATATATTAAAAAAAAGAAAACTGCTGTAATATCATAATGTGTTGAATAAATCGGAACCTCACCCTACAGCAGTCAATGCCTGGACATTATAATTTGAACGCGTCAAAAACGGTTTCTATATACTGTACAATTGTACATGCATGTGCCCAGCCGAGTGGCAAAGTTTGTTTGAGAAAACAAATCACTTGCCTTTCATCTCATCCGTGCTGCCTGTGATGGTGAGAGAGAGGAGCTCGCTTCCGGAGGAGAAGTTCTGAGAAAAAAGATAGAGGTGATAAAAACAGCTGTAGTTCCCTTGGTGGGTGTGATCTGCCGCAGGAAACCGGAAGTCGGCAGCGTGATTGACAGCTGGTTGTGTGCGGTTGTGCGCTGTGTTGGATCCAGAGAAGGCGAGGTGGAAGGAGCCTCCTGGGTACTGTGGCCGGATGGAGCAGCTGATGGTGAAGTTGGAACCCTCAGACACCTCCTGCTGCTGGCCCTCAGGAGCCTCAGACACCTCTTCCTGCTGGCCCTCAGGAGCCTCAGACACCTGCAGCCCCTCCTGCTGCAGGCCCTCAGGAACCCCCTTCATGGAGGGAGTTATGGCGATGTTTGGTTTAAACAGCAGATCTGTAACAGAGACAGAGGTGAGTGGCAGTTAGCTTGATCACAGACAGTATTTCTCGATGAAACCGTTACCATATTGTCTGAACTATCTCATGCACATTCATTAAATTGATAGAAAAAAAGAACAAATAGTGAATCCTCTGACAGACGGACACAGAGTAAGACACACTGACACAGATGGGTGGATAGATAGAAAACTAAAATAAGACACTATTAGTGTCATTGTTGAATTAATTGTTACCTGAACAGATCACCTCCAGTTTCCTCCAGGTTCTGTCAGACGACGTTATTCTTATTCCACACTCCCTCAGTGAAGCCTCAGAGCCAACGCAGGGACTGGGAGATGTAATATCCCATACCCTTCCTTTATCTATCCAACTTAAACTGTATCTAGTTTCCGTTGAAACAGAAGAGCCACAGTTAAGCTGTCGGCACACTACAGCTAATGAGTTCTGGTTCCACTCAAACAAGCCGTCCACTGGTCTCCACTCTCCCTCATGTTTCATCTCCAGAGTTCCAGTACAGCGACTGAACCCTCCCACCAACCTGACATCCTCAGAATCTGTACAGGGACAGTGTCATTGTTAGGCATGTTTCTGAACCGCCAACAGCAGCACACCAGTGAGATGCACAGTAGACAGACATTGTGCCATCCTATGAGCATCAGTGGCAACTAATAATGTGATGGTAAGGTTGTAAATGGGTGAAGTAAACTAAGTCTTCAATGTGTTTTGACCGAAAATAGTAGGCCTAGCCGGGTGACCTTATTATTGAGACCTCAAAAACACGTTTGAAACTTTCTGAATCTCTGAATGATAAACTTCACGTCACACACAGTCTTGTGTGAAAACATAGAAACATGCAGTAAAACATCCAGCAATCACATTATGCATTTAAATGGCATGTTGTCATTACATCCGACGACTAGTCTTTTCACATATATTATAGACTTTCTTCACCCAACAACAACCAAGTGTCATTAAAATAGAATCCTACTGTACCTGAAGAACTGCAGACCAAAGTGAGAATTACAATGACCATTTTATCCATATCGGCCTGTCTGTAGCTTCCAGTTCCTCTGGTGGGTGAGGGTGCTATGATCTAGATTCTTTTGTGAAGTTTCTGGTCTAATTTCTTTTTTCATTTGTGTCACGACACACGTACATGTGGTTTCTCTGTAGATGGCAAGAGTGGCAGCGAGGTGCAAGATGAGGAGAAAAGGCAGGAGGCCTACATATGTAGCCACGTGACAGTCTGAGTTCTGACTAGCTGACCGCAAGGGTGAGTTAGAGGAAATGTACAAACGTCTCCCTAGTCCCTACATAAGTCAAAGATGCCGATACGTCAACTCTACAATGGAAAGAAACTGCAATGAATTTCTCTCGCCCAAAGATATTGTAATCAAGGCCCCTTAGATAGCACTTTATGTAGACTTAGATAGTATTTTAGACAGACTTATAGCTTGTTACGTATAGACAGCACTAGAATTGCATTTTATGTAGTCATAGCACTTCATAGTACACATGTATAATGTATAATGTATAATGTATGATATAGTATGTATAGTTGACATAGATACTCCACTGTTACGTTCTTAGTTTATACATGATTCATGATAACTACTTTTTATATATGTGATGTATGCCATGCTTTTGTTTTTTGCTTAATGTAAGTCGCTCTGGATCAAGAGCGTCTGCTAAATGCCTAAATTGTAAATTGTGTAATGGGGTCATAGGGAAGTGGGTATATTCTAAGTCTAACGTTCCAAAACAAATATGCCTATATACAGACGTATGATAGCATATGTGTAGCATCAGTGCAGGTGCGTATTCATAAATTCAAGGTTCAAGTGTGAGTGAGTGTATAGTCCTATTAGCCTACAACGTATATACTCTAGATGCCATAGTGTATGCACACACATCACAATCCTCACTGAGCTAAAAAAAAAAAAGGTGTGATTTTGTGTTGAAAATCCAACCGGTTCGTTAACCAGACAGCTAGTTAATCAACCGGTCAGCTAGTTAGTTAGCAAGCCAGCTAGCTCTGGTCCATATATAATAGAACTCCTTCTAAATCTAAATAACGCTATGGACCAGAGATACCAGCCATTCAACCAAACAACCAACCAGCTCCTGTTACCGGGGTAGCAAGGAGATTTTTCTGGTTGAAATGAACTGGGAGACTCAGACAGTCCAGCAAGGTTTTAGGAATACATTTATTATGACAAGTGGATATGTTGTAGAGAAATGGGGAATGGGATGGACAGAGTGGAAAAGGGTAAAGGGGAGATGGGTTTACAGGATAAAAAGGATTCTTTGTCTCCAACACGGTATCAGGGGACATTCTTCTGGGTCCTGGCCTCTTCCCTGGAACCAGCACGGTATCAGGGGACAGTCTTCTGGGTCCTGGACTCCTACCTCGTCCCTGGAACCAGCACGGTATCAGGAGAGCCTCTTCTGGGTCCTGGACTCCTACCTCGTCCCTGGAACCAGCACGGTATCAGGGGACAGTCTTCTGGGTCCTGGACTCCTACCTCGTCCCTGGAACCAGCACGGTATCAGGGGACAGTCTTCTGGGTCCTGGACTCCTACCTCGTCCCTGGAACCAGCACGGTATCAGGAGAGCCTCTTCTGGGTCCTGGACTCCTACCTCGTCCCTGGAACCAGCACGGTATCAGGGGACAGTCTTCTGGGTCCTGGACTCCTACCTCGTCCCTGGAACCAGCACGGTATCAGGGGACAGTCTTCTGGGTCCTGGACTCCTACCTCGTCCCTGGAACCAGCACAGTATCCGGGGATATTCATCTAAACGTTCTCCGCTCTTGCTTTCTGCCGTCTAGTTGCCTGGAAAGCACCAAACTTTGATATAAGGTCAAATGTGTCCCAACAGTCTGATTAGCTCATTTTTTTGTTCCAGTTTAGTATTGAATCATTTTGCATACAGTACAGTACAGTACAGTACAGCATACCTTGCAGAGATGATACTGGTACTGGACGATGAACTGTATCACCAGAACCGACAGTATGACGGTAAGTCTAATGATGAACGCAGTCCGATGAGAGGCTTTGAGGACGTCAGCTGGAATAGGAGGACAATTAGAAACATCAGCGGTGGAAAAAGTACTCAAAGTTTTTCCTTAAAGATGGAGTGCCATGATTTATTTCCACCCTAAAACATGATCATCAGGTATTATTACAATATAAGGGGGAAGAACGTTTTCCAAAAAGTGTACAGTATTTTTTTAAATCATGCTTTTATGTGGACACGCCCCCCTGTTCATTAAGTATGCCTGGATTGCCTGGTGGGTGGTGATGGGTGGTGATCCACCTGAACTGAAGCCGCACCCACAGCTGTAGTTAGGGGAGGGGCTGATAGTGTGGTGTCACTATATTACTGTTTATTTCATTGGCCCGTTTGACTGTCAAAGGTTCAGCCTCCAGGAAGAAACCCTAAATACAAAGTTAATACACCATTACACATAAAAACAACTCCAGGGTGTCTAATGAAGTACTGTCACCTCATAGACACATGGAAAACTGGAAAAATACAAAAATGTAGGTAAAAGTATCTGAAGGAGCCATTCTGCCTGTGTGTGCCTTTAACCCGTTCACCATGGGGGGTGTGTGTCACAATGATTGACACACGGTGACACCATCTCAATTTATTTGCATAAAGAAAACTGCTGTAATAAATCCTGGTCACTAAACTGCCTCCCCCTGGCCAGCCGGGGCGCCTGATGGAGGGGAAAGGAACTGGTTGGAATAACGTGTTCCTTCCACACGCTACGTCCAACCAGGGAAACTCCCCCCTGTCAGGTGTAAAGGAGCAACTTGGACACTCAGGCATGAAGGAAGCATGAGTTCAAGTCCGTTGCTCTCCCCTTGTCCCCCATATATGGGGACTAGGTTGGTGGAGGGTGTGTACTGTGTAGAGCCCAGGATCACATTAGATGATTGACACAGGGGTGAAAAATGGGTTACAAAATCGTGGGATAAAAAATATATAAAAAAATATAAAAACTGCTGTAATATCATAATGTGTTGAATAAATCGGAACCTCACCCTACAGCAGTCAATGCCTGGACATTATAATTTGAACGCGTCAAAAACGGTTTCTATATACATGCATGTGCCCAGCCGAGTGGCAAAGTTTGTTTGAGAAAACAAATCACTTGCCTTTCATCTCATCCGTGCTGCCTGTGATGGTGAGAGAGAGGAGCTCGCTTCCGGAGGAGAAGTTCTGAGAAAAAACATAGAGGTGATAAAAACAGCTGTAGTTCCCTTGGTGGGTGTGATCTGCCGCAGGAAACCGGAAGTTGGCAGCATGATTGACAGCTGGTTGTGTGCGGTTGTGTGTTGTTGTGTTGGATCCAGAGAAGGCGAGGTGGAATGAGCCTCCTGGGTGCTGTGGCCGGATGGAGCAGCTGATGGTGAAGTTGGAACCCTCAGACACCTCCTGCTGCTGGCCCTCAGGAGCCTCAGACACCTCTTCCTGCTGGCCCTCAGGAGCCTCAGACACCTGCAGCCCCTCCTGCTGCAGGCCCTCAGGAACCCCCTTCATGGAGGGAGTTATGGCGACGTTTGGTTTAAACAGCAGATCTGTAACAGAGACAGAGGTGAGTGGCAGTTAGTAAATGGTAATGATCACATGACAGTATTTCTCGGTGAAACCGTTACCATTGGGAATTACAGGTCTATTTATGAAGATGTTTATATTTCAATGGGGAGGTAGGGGTCAGACGTAGGGGTCAGGTAGGGGTCAGACTTACATAATCTAAGAGATGATGGTGGCAGCTATATCGTTATGTCTATTATACTCAATTTGGTGTGAAACTTCAAATATTTACTGTATATAGCAGCATCAAATATTTTAAATGTTTTAATACTGTACAGAACCCCAAGAGGGGTTCCCGTCCAGAAGGGTTAGAACACCAAAAGGGGTTCCCGTCCAGAATGGGCCGATTCATACTCCTATTTTACCGCGGTAAAATAGGAGTATGAATCTAGCCAAATTACGTCACATTGTAAGCTCTACAGAGCCAAATGACGTCACATTGTAGGCTCTACAGAGCCAAATGACGTCACATTGTAGGCTCTACAGAGCCAAATGACGTCACATTGTAGGCTCTACAGAGCCAAATGACGTCACATTGTAGGCTCTACAGAGCCAAATGACGTCACATTGTAGGCTCTACAGAGCCAAATGACGTCACATTGTAGGCTCTACAGAGCCAAATGACGTCACATTGTAGGCTCTACAGAGCCAAATGACGTCACATTGTAGGCTCTACAGAGCCAAATGACGTCACATTGTAGTCCCTACAGAGCCAAATGACGTCACATTGTAGGCTCTACAGAGCCAAATGACGTCACATTGTAGGCTCTACAGAGCCAAATGACGTCACATTGTAGGCTCTACAGAGCCAAATGACGTCACATTGTAGGCTCTACAGAGCCAAATGACGTCACATTGTAGGCTCTACAGAGCCAAATGACGTCACATTGTAGGCTCTACAGAGCCAAATGACGTCACATTGTAGGCTCTACAGAGCCAAATGACGTCACATTGTAGGCTCTACAGAGCCAAATGACGTCACATTGTAGGCTCTACAGAGCCAAATGACGTCACATTGTAGGCTCTACAGAGCCAAATGACGTCACATTGTAGGCTCTACAGAGCCAAATGACGTCACATTGTAGGCTCTACAGAGCCAAATGACGTCACATTGTAGGCTCTACAGAGCCAAATGACGTCACATTGTAGGCTCTACAGAGCCAAATGACGTCACATTGTAGGCTCTACAGAGCCAAATGACGTCACATTGTAGGCTCTACAGAGCCAAATGTAGGCTCTACGAACCGACTTTTATTCGGCTCTAAAATAGGAGTATGAATAGGCCCTAAGGCTGAGCCCTCTGAGAACCTTCAAGTGTTCAATAGAGGGTATGCGCATGATTAAAGTGAATGGCACATCGAGTGGCAAACCGAGTGGCAAAGCAACAGGCAAAGTGAGTTTAACATTGTTTAATGCAATCAGACTATTCTGTTTGGATGAATGGGCTGAAGGCCAGAAAGTAGTTTTTTGCCACTCAGTAGGCGTTCGTTCTTGCATAACTTCCGGGTTTGATAATGATGATGTCATGCGCATACCCTCTATAGAGAACAACAAAAAAAACTGTTACAGAAGGGGGTTCCCGCCCAGAATGGACTAAGTGTCGTATGTTGTGTTCATGTATTGTCTTTTTCTGTTTAATAAAAATATTGAAATACAAAATATTTCTGCAAATTAATTAAATTGATAGAAAAAAAAAAGAACAAATAGTGAAACATCCTACGACAGACGGACACAGAGTAAGACAGTAAAGACACAGATGGGTGGAATGGATAGATTGAAAGCTAAAATATGACACTATTAGTGTCATTGTTACCTGAACAGATCACATCCCGTCTCTATTAGTGTCATTGTTACCTGAACAGATCACATCCTATTAGTGTCATTGTTACCTGAACAGATCACATCCCGTCTCTATTAGTGTCATTGTTACCTGAACAGATCACATCCTATTAGTGTCATTGTTACCTGAACAGATCACATCCTATTAGTGTCATTGTTACCTGAACAGATCACATCCTATTAGTGTCATTGTTACCTGAACAGATCACATCCTATTAGTGTCATTGTTACCTGAACAGATCACATCCCGTCTAAAATAGGACACTATTAGTGTCATTGTTACCTGAACAGATCACATCCAGTCTCTATTAGTGTCATTGTTACCTGAACAGATCACATCCCGTCTCCTCCAGGATTTGTTAGACGTCTTTACTCCACACTCCCTCAGTGACGTCTCAGAGCCAACGCAGGGAGACGTAATCTCCCAAACCCTTCGATTATCCATCCAACTTGAACTGTATCTAGTTTCCGTTGAAACAGAAGAGCCACAGTTAAGCTGTCGGCACACTACAGCTAATGAGTTCTGGTTCCACTCAGACAAGCCGTCCACTGGTCTCCACTCTCCCTCATGTTTCATCTCCAGAGTTCCAGTACAGCGACTGAACCCTCCCACCAACCTGACATCCTCAGAATCTGTACAGGGACAGTGTCATTGTTAGGCTTGTTTCTGAACCGTCAACAGCAGCACACCAGTGAGAGATAGAAACCGTGCCATGCTATGAGCATCAGTGGCGACTAATAATAATGTGACGGTAAGGTTGAGAATGGGTGAAGTAGGCCTAAAGTCATTAGTCCTACAACTACAACCTATCTCAAACCCTCACCCTAAACCTAACCTCCCACGGGGCAGCACACCTAAACCTAACCTTAACCCATGTCTATTAACCAATGACTAGTCTAAACTAAGTATGCACCCCATCCTCAAAAACACACAGTCTTGTCTAAAAACATAGAAACATGCAGTAAAACATCCAGCAATCACATTATACATTTAAATGGCATCTGACTAGTATTTTCACATTTCTACGACTTCAGTGTCATTAAAATAGAATCCTACTGTACCTGAACTGCAGACCAAAGTGAGAATTACAATGACTATTTTATCCATATCGGTCTGTCTGTAGCTTCCAGTTCCTCTGATGGGTGACGGTGCTATGATCTATCTTTCTTGTCAAGTAATAAGCGTTCATGTGTGTCACGACACACATGTGGTTTCTCTGTAGCTGGCAGGAGGCCTACAGGTACGTCTAAATAGCTGACAGTGCTGACCGCAAGTCAGAGGGAAACATGTCCAAATGTCTACCTACGTACGTCAAAGATGCCGATACGTCAACTGACTCAATTGCATAATGGAAATAAACTGCAGTGAATTTCTCTTGCCCAAAGGTCTGTATGGGGAAGTGGGTATACTCCAACATTCCATACTCAACATTCCATATGTGTAGCATCAGTGCAGGTGCGTATTCATAAATTCAAGGTTCAAGTGCATGTGTGAGTGAGTGTATATAGTCCTATTAGCCTAGATACTCTATGTACAGTATTGATGCAAGAGTGTGCATGTACAGTATGTACACACATCACAATCCTCACAGAGCTCAAAAAGGTGCGATTTTGTGTTGAAAATCCAACCAGTTAGTTAACCAGACAGCTAGTCAACCAACCAGCCAGTTAGTTAGTTCGCTAGCTAGCAAGCCCGGTAGCTCTGGTCCATAGAACTCCTTCTAAATCGAAATAACGCTATGGACCAGAGCTACCAGCCAGCCAACCAACCAAAAAGGAAAGGAAAGGTACTATGTTTACCCAGGGTAACTGGACTAAGCTCAAGAACTTGTTTACAGCCAGGCCCTGCTCATAGAACATTTCATGGTAGAGGTTCAATGCCTTGTTCAAGGGCACTTCAGCGGTGGTAATTTTAACGTGCCGGTCCGGGGATACGAACTAGCGTCCTTCCGATATCAAGACCGCTCCGCAAACCGTTCGACCACCGCTGCCTCTAACCTACCAACCACTTAGGCCTGACGTCAAAATAAAAAAAAACCTTCGCTCTGAAAGAATATATATTCAAAGTTTTGTGCCGCATTTTTACAATTTTTCTAAAATAGCAGATCTATTTTTCAATAGCTAAAGTATAATAAAATGCTTAGTTAAAACACCAAAAGGGGTTCCCATCCAGAATGGGTTAAGTACTGCTACAATTTCAAGATGACTTCAAAAAGAAAATGTAATGATGTGTTAAAATAAGTCATTAGTGTATAATTTAACCATAATAATTACATTAAAAAAAACTAAATGGTGTGAAAAGTACAACATGTCTGAGTCTGACAAGGACATGGCATGTGTCTGAGTCTTAATCCATTTTGGGAGGGAACCCTTTTTGGTGTTTTAAGCATTATGTTATACTTTATTTAAAAATAGCAGATGGTCTGCTATTTTTTTAAATCGTCAAAATGCGGCACAAATCTTTGAAAATATATTCTTTCAGAATACTTTAAAAAAATGGGTTAATGGGTTAATTTCCTGTCTCTTTTGTGTTTGCGGCGGCATGTGACACATTTAGGAGCCCACGCAGCACATTCTGCATTTCACCTCCATCCTGTCGCCTCGTTGATAATGATATTGTTTTTATCTCGTTGCTTCGTTTGTAACTTCTGGTCTTCCGTCAATACATTTCTGTGCCAAAGTTACTCAGGAGGGGGGGGGGGGGGGGGGGGGAGAACTCAAAGTTCGACCGCGACGGCCATGGCCATGACATTTGGCGAGTCGCCAGGACAGTTACTTGTAAAAACACCCGGCACTGGGAAAATAATGTTTTTTTTATTATCATCACAAAACATTTAAAGAAAGAACAATAAACAATAACCTTTTTACATTAGTCATCTTTCTTTAGAGTCCTGTAAAGATAATATTTGCAGAATAATTGCATTTAACCACTTATTGTTGACAGGGGTCTGGCCCTCCCTCCCTCCCCCCCCCCCCCTCTTCCCCTCCACCACAGTGAGGCGTCATGATCTTGTAGATCATTTATTTTCACAGAAACTTTGCTTATTTTCGCTGAACGTTTGCCAATAGAGCGTCGCAGTCCCGCCCCCTTTCATGACGACGCCAGGCCCAGGAAATGATTCCCAATGCATTTTCCCCTCATAGACATTTCAAAAAGTATTTATTTAAAGACGGTTACTCCGCGGACAAAGCCAACTCGAGTCGTGACAACTCATGACGACAAACCCAATATTTTGGACCAAACAAATAATTACAAAGAAGAAAAATCTTTCGAATTATTTGTCCGGCCCAAAAAATTGTGTTTGTTGTCATGAGTTGTCACGACTCCAGTTGTCTTTGTCCGCGGCGTAAACGTCTTTAAATAAATAACTTTTATTTAAACGTCTATGAGGAAAATGAACGGAGAATCATTTCCTGGGCCCTGGTAGGGGGAGGGACTACGACGCTCTATTTATTATGACATGCCCAGAACAGGGACGCTGGGGTTCATGTGGTTAACGGAGGACTAAGAGTGACATGATACCACATAAATAAGGCTGTAGTCCTACCTGTAGTCCTACCTGAATGGCCACGGCCTGAAGGTCACCCCCAACTTGTCATGTTTCTGTTTTACTGCCGTCTGAATAAAGCATAAAAGTTCCCCAAAACATCTCCTCCTTCCAAAAACGAAAACAAGGATTACATTTATAAAGGAATAGCCGCTGACAAAGTCTTGTAGAGGGAAAATAGATCAGAGGTTTGATAAAAATGTCCAAAAATAAAAATCGATTTATGATTAAATAATGCTTCAAAATATGATTTTTAAAAACAGATCAGGTCGAGTTATCTTCATTTGCGTCCTGGAACCTTTTCTCCGAGCGGAACTTCCATTAGTTTCTGCAAAATAGAGAGAAAAAACATTTACATGTTAGAATTTATTTGTCACAAAAACAACCATCTGAATCCCCTGGAGGATTCAGGAGGTCATGATTAGCGCTCAGGGACACGTGTGTATGCTGGCCTGACCGGGAGCTAACCCGGTTGACCTTCACATTACAAGGCTGCCTCTCTACCCAGTATACCCACTAAACTGTTATGGCTTTACGTTTCAGTCAAGTACAATACTAATTCAAATTCAGCCCCTCTCTCCCCAGCCAGCTCCCTATGTTATGGAAAAGAATTAGGAAGACATAGTTGGCTGTATTTTGCGTGTCTTAAGTACCAGGTCTTATTCCCTAACTTGAGTAAACTAAAGACCTGGAGGTGTGATCAATGCCATTTGGCTATTCTGAGTGGCCAAAGAGCATTGATCACGCCTCCAGGTCTTTAGTTTACTCAAGTTAGGGAATAAGACCTGGTACTTAAGACACGCAAAATACAGCCCATAGTGTCTCCATGCTCCTGTAATGCCTCTGATTGTTCTGACTGTTCTCTCTGTCTCTTACATCATGCTGCGAAATTACTATTTAACGACTTAAGGTGCACGTACATGTTTGTACTCTGTGTATTCATCAACAATGTTGTTAATGCAGGATATCTATCGCATGTCTGTTATGGTGCCCGGCCTGTTGTTTGGCTTCCGGTGTTCATCATCTTTACATCTTTACATATCATACATGACTATAACGTATCATTACATGACTATATTGATTTATTGATACTATGTTGCGGGTGATTAGGTGGGGGTGGGAGAGGCTAGTTTTAGGAGAGCTTTGTTGTTTGTTTTGTCCTCGATTATGTATGTATGAATGTACTTGTTGTATTGTTCTGTATTTGCTGTATGTTGCTGGACCCCCTCGAAGACGAGATGATACATCTCAAGGGGATATCCTTTTCTCAATAAAGGTTCATATATAGTTTATTTCAGTTTATTCAGTGACGGTCAGAAGCAGAGAACCAACGCAACCAGCTACCATCTCTCACACGGTTCTCTGTGTCGTCCTTCTCTCTCCCTCTCTCCTCTCCTCCTCTCTCTCTCCTCTCCTCCACTCTCTCTCCTCTCCACTCCACTCCTCACCAGAGAGTGGTCCCAACTTTATATTCTTGAGTTACAGGAGTGACCGAACTTTCTGGAAAGTTGCGTAACTCCAACGTTCCCAAAATATGTGTTATATTAATATCACGCTGCTTAGTTGCACCAGATTACACAATGCTGCAGCATGGGTTAGGGTTGTTGGTCATATTCCCAGACATTCTTGTTCTTAATAAAG